>NC_057808.1:198225817-198345069 GCF_018294505.1 Triticum aestivum | reverse complement strand
CGGCCTCTCCGCCGGCCGGCACCGCCGTTCGCCGCCGCGGTCCCACTGGCCATCGCCGCCGCCGCGCCTCACGGCGCCGCCCCTCTTCTCCACCGCCTCCCTCCGGCTTCACCTCCTCCCCACGGCCGCCGACCCGCCTCGCCTTCCTCTCCTTCGTCGCCGGCGGGCAGGGCCCGAGCCCGAGCTCTCTCCCATCGCCTGAGATCCCGATCCGCACTGTACGCGTTGACTTCTCCCGTGCCCGATTTTTTTCCCCAAGTCCTGGATTTTTTACAGCAAGTGCTCATGTTCCTAGTTGCATAACTCCTTGCATGTAGACCCGATTCGCGCGTGTAATAGGTCAAATTGTTCGTATCGTGATGCTCTACATTTTGTTCAATTGCACCATGTTCATTCGAGGTCATCTTGATGCCCAAATCTCTGTTGCAAGAGGGCTAGTTGCTGTTATCTGCTGGTTCTTATCAGAACTTGGAGATTTGTCATTTTTTTATCATTAAATATGTGCGTCTTATGGGCATGAACTCTACATGTGTTTTGAAGTATGCCATGCCATCTTTCCAAGGGTGTATGCCATGTATTTTTGTGATCTCTGTGGTGACTAGCACAAGCATGCAAAATAGGCCAAGTCCTTGTGTGCTGTTATTTTGTCGCCATATAAACTTGATGCTACAGAGAGATCCATGCATATTTTGGAGATGTTCAGTAAGGATGTTTTGTAGCTATAGTTGTTATTGATCCATTCCTGCCCTTTTTTGCAATTATGGAGTGCCATAGCATGACTCAATCTTGCTCTACTTTTGCTATAAAATATTTCTGGCAGATTCTTAACATGATATGCAATTTTGCCAAGCTTATTGTAGTTGATCCATACATGCTATGCTTTTTTTCTTGCCATGGATAGCTTCTTAAACATGCCATCTTGCTGTAGGTATGCTTTTTTTGTCATGCATTACTCGGTAGTGAGTGCATCAAGCTCACAAAGAGGCCTTCATATTATTGTTTCTGCCATGCTCTGTTTTCTGCTAAGTCTGAAACCTGATAACGAAACTTGCTATGTTCACATGCTTGTCATCATATCTTCTGTTCCTTTTTGGCTTGTGGTCATTAAGGGACGTTTGTCATATGCATTTAGTAGAACACTTCCGTGCCTTGTTTTGCTATGTTAAGTTCCTGTAGCATGTTGATTTCGTGCTCTGAACATTGCTACCTGATGCTGTTTTCTGCCATGTCCAGTTTTTCGCCAAGTCTGTGAACCTGTTATCTTTTGCACTTTTGTCATGCTTGTTTGAGCTTGATATGTTGAGAACTAGCTGTAGCTCAGTGTTCATATTTTGTCAAGCATCTCCTGTAGATTACTTCCATGTGATTTGTTGCTATGTTGGAGTGCTGTAGCATTGTTGCTTGTTGCATTTTAAGTGCTATCATGCTGTTAATCGCAGATTCGTGTCATTCTTGTTTTGCTTGCCATTTGCAAACCGTGCATCCGTTTCCGGTGATCTTTATATCGATTTCGACCGAAATCATCTCATATTTCCAGTGGCATGCTTGGTTTGCCAAGTTACTGCCATTTTCATCATTTTCCTTCCGGAGCATGCATATGCATCGCATATCATATCTTGCATATCATACATGTTTTGCATCATGTTGCTTGTGCATTTCTCGTGGTTGATTGTGGTTCCGTTTGTTTGTGTTCTTGTCTTGGATAGAGCCGGGAGACGAGTTCGTGAACGAGGAACCTGTTGAGTACGCTTACGAGGATCAAGCTTTCGACAACTCTGAGAACCTTGCAGGCAAGATGACCACCCCTCGAAATCACTTCTATCTTTGCTTTGCTAGTTGTTCGCTCTATTGGCATGCTACGCTACCTATCACTTGCTATATCATGCCTCCCATTTTGCCATGTCAGCCCCTAACCATCCTTCCCTAGCAAACCGTTGTTTGGCTAAGTTACCGCTTTTGCTCAGCCCTTCTTATATCGTTGCTAGTTGCAGGTGAAGTTGAAGTTTGTTCCATGTTGGAACATGGATATGTTGGGATATCACAATATCTCTTATTTAATTAATGCATCTATATATTTGGTAAAGGGTGGAAGGCTCGGCCTTATGCCTGGTCTTTTGTTCCACTCTTGCCGCCCTAGTTACTGATATACCGGGATTATGTTCCTTGAGTTTGCGTTCCTTACGCGGTCGGGTGATTTATGGGACCCCCTTGACAGTTCGCCTTGAATAAAACTCCTCCAGCAAGGCCCAACCTTGGTTTTACCATTTGCCACCTTAGCCTTTTCCCCCGGGTTTTCGCGAGCCCGAGGGTCATCTTTATTTTAACCCCCCGGGCCAGTGCTCCTTCGAGTGTTGGTCCGAACTGAGTAGACTGCGGGGCCCCCTCCTAGAAACTCGAGGTCTGGTTTTACTCGTAGGATGTCTCATCCGATGTGCCCTGACAACGAGATATGTGCAGCTCCTATCGGGATTTGTCGGCGCATCGGGCGGCTTTGCTGGTCTTGTTTTACCATTGTCGAAATGTCTTGTAAACCGGGATTCCGAGACTGATCGGGTTTTTCCGGGAGAAGGTTTATCCTTCGTTGACCGTGAGAGCTTATGATGGGCTAAGTTAGGACACCCCTTCAGGGTATTATCTTTCGAAAGCCGTGCCCGCGGTTATGAGGCAGATGGGAATTTGTTAATGTCCGGTTGTAGAGAACTTGTCACTTGACCCAACTAAAATACATCAACTGCGTGTGTAGCCGTGATGGTCTCTTCTCGGCGGAGTCCGGGAAGTGAACACAGTCTGAGTTATGTTTGACGTAAGTAAGAGTTCAGGATCACTTCTTGGTCATTGCTAGATGACGACCGTTCCATTGCTTCTCTTCTTGCTCTCTTTGGTGTATGTTAGCCACCATATATGCTTATTGCCGCTGCAGCTCCACCTCATTACACCATCCTTTCCTATAAGCTTGAATAGTCTTGATCTCGCGGGTGTGAGATTGCTGAGTCCCCGTGACTCACAGATTCTACCAAAACAGTTGTAGGTGCCGACGATGCCAGTGCAGATGATGGGGTCGATCTCAAGTGGGAGTTCGACGAGGAACGTGGTCGTTATTATGTGTCTTTTCCTGATGATCAGTAGTGGAGCCCAGTTGGGACGATCGGGGATCTAGCATTTGGGGTTGTCTTATTTTCATCTGGATCTTGACCGTAGCCGGTCTATATGTTTGTATTTTGGATGATGTATGAATAATATTTATGTATTGTGTGAAGTGGCGATTGTAAGCCAACTCTTTATCCCATTCTTGTTCATTACATGGGATTGTGTGAAGATGACCCTTCTTGCGACAAAACCACTATGCGGTTATGCCTCTAAGTCGTGCCTCGACACGTGGGAGATATAGCCGCATCGTGGGCGTTACATAGATGTTTTCTTAAGCCTGGACAAAAAACATCAAAATGTTGCATAGTAACTCGGTGTTAGTTTGCTTAAGTATTGTTGGGTACATATGGACAATGAGCTCAAGAGGACTTCAATTATCTGGTGTTGCCTACTTCAATATCACATGTGGATATGCCTTTGAATGTCCACATCTAATTGCTTTATCATCCCCAACATATAGGATACATAGATGCGGATGGCATTGCTCAAAGGCAAGCATACATGACCGTGTTGAAGGAGTTTTGCCATCTGTGCCTCAAATGTTGATGATGCCTCTCTATGCTATCACTCCAATGCTTTTTTGTTTATTGAGCAAATGTTGGATTAGACAAGGATTTATTCATGCTGGATCTGTACAACTATCGACAATTCATGCAGTCTTTTATTTAAGCTTTGAAATGAGAGAATTGGATGCTGGGTTTGAGCGATGGTGTTGCATGTTTTTTCTTAATGTTAGATTATCTATTGCCATTTTATGTGTTCTGAACTGGTGCATAGGCTCTTGCTCCTGAGTGATCGGTTTTTGCAATGTCTTTTGCCTGCATATCATGACAACTCTTCCTTGAAGGAGTACCATGTTTTTATGAACTTTTTTTGTGTTTGCAATTCTTTAGACTTGAAATGCTTCAGTGGTTGTATAAATGGATTGAACATGACTATACCCGGCAGCATAGCTGCTGGGTGCGGCAAGCCACACTTTCTACCTAGTTAAGAAATAGTATAATGGGGCGAGCTAGGAGCCTCCACAGCGATTTAGGGCTCTCCGCCGTCGGATGGATGTACGTACACGCATGATTGCAAGTCGTGCACCCTCTCGAGGTCGTTTCGCGGGCCACTGCTCCGCAGAATGAGCCCTGATTTCTCTCTATAACTGGGCCGTAGAGATGGAAGGCCTAGTCACAACCCGCTAATCCTTTTCTTTTCTCATCCAGATGTATCGTAGACCTCCCGACTTGTTCGTTGGTGCTGCACCGCCACCGTCCCCCGTCCCGTCCATCCCAGTGGCTCCTCCCCTTCTTCCTCGGAAAATAGCACCTCCATAGCCATTGCTCTTAACCAGGTTGCCCATCCATCTTCAACCTTGCTGCAGATCTAGGACATCCACACTCTCGTTTGGCCCCTCCACTTCCCTCTCTTCTCCCGCGAGTGCTGCGGTAAAATCCGGTGATGACCGAGTGAGAGGGGTAGCTCATCTGTCAAACAACCGATGCTGCACCAATTCAAATCGGCAGCGAAATCATCCTCGTGCGTGCGGCATGGGCCCTTTTATCCCCTAGGTTTGCTCCTTCTCTTCACTGGGAAAGGGGTCCTTCTCTCCTGATGTGCTCTGCTCTTTTCAGTAGTTAAGCGTATGATTGTTCTAGCAATAACAAATTAAGTATCGCACATATGCAACAACGAACACACAGAGAAATAAAGGAGAGCTCCACTTATATCTGCTGAGAGATGTAGAAGTACAAGAAATATATAGTACTAATTTGTTGAATTATTTTTCCAGGGGAACCTCAATTCTGTGATCCATCCGTTAACAGTATTCTTTGTAGTAGTTCTATTGCAATTGATCAATCGAAGAACTCCCTTTTTCTTGATAGGGAAGCCGCTATACTATGATTTGGCTCAAATACGAACGTTCTCAAAGGTGGCAGATGGTAGTTCTGCATTTTAGGTAACATTAGTTTCTCGATGTCTTCTAAAAGAAATTCCTAAATTTTTTAATAGCACCAAAGGAATTTCGTATAAAATTAGCACTTTTGTATGATCCTTATCGAGATCCTCCAATAGCAGACTTATAATCAAAACTCCGAGTGGCTGAATCAGGCATTTTCTGTAACTAGCATACTCCAAATAAGAAAATTTGTCAACTAAAGTTTCAATGTTCTTTCAAAGTCCTTCTCAAGGAATTTGACACGTGCTTCTGTTGGTTGACCTGTTGACCGACATTGTGATATTTGTGACTACTTACATGCATGTGTACTAATTTATATTTTGCACACATCACTTTGTTCAATCCAAAAATGCAGATGGTATATATATATTATATTGATAACCTATCCATTTTTCACGCCTTATAAATTTCACTTCTTATTTTTCTCGATGTTGTTCTACATCCAACATATCTGCATGCTATCCTTATGTCCAGATTTGTTAAGGTTATGTTTCTCAGCTCCTTCGAGAGTAGTATTGTTTATTTTAGATCATGTTCGCGAATTTTCATTTACATCAAATTTACTTACTAAAGATATTGCTTGATGCTTTGTTGGTTTCTGAGAATATCTTGTGTGAGATTGGGCACAATGGAAAGGTGGGTGATTATGGTTTTTGCTGGGTTTGTGAGAGTCCGGTGTGAGATTAGGGCTGATGGTATTTCGGGTTATTACATTTTGGCAACCTGAGTTGGTTGTCCGATTCGTGATGCAATCAAATGAAGAATAACAGAAATTGATATAGTGGTGAGCTCCCATATTTTGTTGTAGGTGAAGCAAGTCTTATTGGTTGATTGCCTGGTATAAGCAAATCTGCATCTATCATTAGAATGAATGACGTTTACTTGAGTCTATAACATGTGCAAAATATTTGAAGTTATCACCAAAGCTAAATCCAACTTGTTTCTGCAAATGCATGCAGATTTACGATGGGAAAAACAAAGTCAACAATATCAGGGAAAATTACAGTGTGATCTGATCAAGCTAATATGAAGAAACCATGTATAGATAGAAATATGAAGAAATCAGGTATAGATAGAAAAGCATGGGAGTATCCAAATAACCTCTGAAGAGAGGATGCATTGCATGAGAAATCTTCCCTGTTTGAATCATTAAAATTGTCATCAAAGGTGTCTTCTAACAGTCCATCTTAAAAAGCATTTGTCTAGCTGGCTGTGTTGTCATATGTGTCAAATTCATCACTTCAGTTGATTCGTCCATGCATGATATTGTTTTTGCAGGAGAAATTTTGATTCAGCTAAGCAGATTTATTTAGTAATCTATATGAACATGTTTCAGTTTTCTCTCATTTCCAGACAAGTGTACATGTATTATGATGTTGAATAACATTTTAGCTGATATAATCTAAGCCCATAGTTTACATCCTTGTGGCACCTCTGGTTTTCTTTTGTAAGAAACATTGTGGACGTATTTTTTTGCTTGCACTTGCCTTGATGTGTGAAACTCTCAGATGTTCCTTAATTTATTTCAGATTTCATACTTAAAATGCTCTAATTTATTTTTTGTTTCCTATACTGATCCATATTGAATGTCCCATGTAAATGGAACCAAACATGGGGTGCCAAACCTTCATTTTTCACCAGATTATTTCTCCATTATTTTCCATTATATTGGTTAGTTATGCTTCACAATTTAGTCAAAATTTACAGAACTTCTATTATCCTGTCGGCAAAATAGAGGGGTGCGGCAACACGCACCATCATGATCTAGTGGACACGTTAAAATCTATGTAGATGGAGGTTTGTCCTGTGATGAATGTGTTGGAGCTGCAGCAGCGGTATGTAGGGATGAACATGGTCAGTACCTTGGGTCCTCAGCAATTGTTCTACCCAGTGTTATTAATTCGACAGTTTTAGAGACCATTTGATATAGGGTGGAACCCTAATGACCGATCTTTCACGATTTCAAGGGGAATTCCCAAAGAAGATGAAGAACACAAGAGAGGAAAACACTCAAATCAATGAGATCCAATCACACATGTGCTAAATCCACATACACAAAGGGGAATACACGATTCAAGTCAACAAGGAGGATACACGGTAACTAGTTCAACTCAATCTGTGAGGAAAGAGATCTTGAATCCTTGGAGGATCTTCCCACCAAGGGGGGTCTTGAATCCACTTGGGGGATCTTCTCCTAGGAGGTCTCGGTCTCCATAGGAGTAGGGGATAAGTGGATGAGCAAAGTTCTATCTCTAATGAGCTATTCATTTGCTAACCCTAGATGGAGAGGGAAGAGGTCTATTTATAGTGCTAGTACATGTTGGGACGAGCTGGAGGGATACATCGGTTGGAGGCCCATTATACTGTGCGCGGATAGGGCCGGATATCCGGGCTTCGATGGTGTTTAGCTGCTCTCTGGACAGGACGGGCCGGATGTCCAGGCTGGCGCCGGATGTCAGGGGTCGTCGGGCCAGATGTCCGGGGCCAGGCCAGATGTCCGAGCCCTGTAGCTTCTGTGCTGCTGGGTTGCTGCTATTGCTGTTCTCAAGGGACAGATGTCCGGGTCCTGTAGGCTTCCGACGATCCTTTTCGCCGGTCCTCTTCATCCATGTTGTATTCAAGGCTCCGCAGACCCAAGAAAGGTCCAAACTCTGGGGCGTGTGCGAAGAACTCAACCTCTCCAGCGAACCAGTTCGTCGCCCCCACGGCCTAGCACGATAAACAAGAAAGAAAAGGGACACAACAGTTTACCCAGGTTCGGGCCACCTTGCGGTGTAAGACCCTACTCCTGCTTTGTGGTGGATTAGCCTCGCGAGGGGCTGAGGATGAACTAGTACAAGGGAAGAACAACCTCACGAGGTCTGTTCAAGTATGGGTGTGAGCTAGTCCGATCTCTCCCTGACCCCCTTCCAAAGTGGTGGCTAAGCTATATTTATAGTGGCCTTGATCCTCTTCCTCCAAGCGAAGGCGGGAAGGGATCCCACCGTGGCCAATTTTGAAGGGGACAAGTAGTACATACTGATACATCCATTTTGCATCATGCTTTTATGTTGATATTTATTGCATTATGGGATGTTATTACACATTATATCACAATACTTAGGCGTTTTCTCTCTTATTTTATAAGGTTTACATGAAGAGGGAGAATGCCGGCAGCTGGAATTCTGGACTGGTAAAGGAGAAAATATTAGAGACCTATTCTGCACAACTCCAAAAGTCCCGAAACTTCACGGAGCATGTTTTTGAAATATATAAAATATTGGGCGAAGAAAGGACCAGAGGGGGGCCACGAGCCACAAGGGTGGGAGGCGCGCCCTACCCCCTGGGCGCACCCCGACCTTGTGGGCCCCCCTGGCAGGCCTCCGGTGCCCATCTTTGGCTATATGGTGTCTTTTATCCTGAAAAAAATCAGAAGGAAGCTTTCGGGATGAAGCGTCGCCGTCACGAGGCGGAACCTGGGCAGAACCAATCTTGGGCTCCGGTGGATCTGTTCTGCAGGGGAAACATCCCTCCGGGAGGGGGAAATCAAAGCCATCGTCATCACCAACGATCCTCTCATCGAGAGGGGATCAATCTCCAACAACATCTTCACCGGCACCATCTCCTCTCAAACCCTAGTTCATCTTTGTATTCGATCTTGGTCCCAAAACCTCAGATTGGTACCTGTGGGTTGCTAGTAGTGTTGATTACTTTGTAGTTGATGCTAGTTGGTTTATTTGGTGGAAGATAATATGTTTAGATCCTTAATGATAATTAATACTCCTTTGATTATGATTATGAATATGCTTTGTGTGTAGTTACGTTTGTTCCTGAGGACATGGTAGGAGTCCTGTTATAAGTAATCATGTGAATTTGCTATTCGTTCGATATTTTGATGAGATGTATGTTGTCTTTCCTCTAGTGGTGTTATGTGAACGTCGACTACATGACACTTCACCATTATTTGGGCCTAGGGGATGGCATTGGGAAGTAATAAGTAGATGATGGGGTGCTAGAGTGACAGAAGCTTAAACCCTAGTTTATGTGTTGCTTCATAAGGGGCTGATTTGGATCCATATGTTTCATGCTATGGTTAGATTTATCTTAATTCTTCTTTCATAGTTGCAGATGCTTGCGAGAGCGGTTAATCATAAGTGGGAGGCTTGTCCAAGGAAGGGCAGCACCCAAGCACCGGTCCACTCACATATCAAATTATCAAAGTAACGAACGCGAATCATATGAGCATGATGAAAACTAACTTGACAACAATTCCCATGTGTCCTCGGGAGCGCTTTGCTTTATATAAGAGTTCATCCAGGCTTGTCCTTTGCTACAAAAAGGATTGGGCGACCTTGCTGCACCTTGTTTACTTTTATTACTTGTTACCCGTTACGATTTATCTTACTACAAAACTATCTGTTACCGATAATTTAAGTGCTTGCAGAGAATACCTTGGTGAAAACCGCTTGCCATTTCCTTCTGCTCCTCGTTGGGTTCGACATTCTTACTTATCAAAAGGACTACGATAGATCCCCTATGCTTGTGGGTCATCAAGACTCTTTTCTATCGCCGTTGCCGAGGAGTGAAGTGCCTTTGGTAAGGAAACATTTATATAGTGTGCTGAAATTTACTGTTACTTGTTACTATGGAAAATAATCCTTTGAGGGGCTTGTTCGTGGTATCTTCACCTCGACCGGAAGAGAAAGAGTTGCTCCTCAACCTACTGCACCTACTGAAAATATTTATTATGAAATTTCTTCGGGTATGATAGAGAAACTGCTAGCTAATCCTTATGCTGGAGATGGAACATTACATCCCGATATGCACCTAATATATGTGGATGAAGTTTGTGGATTATTTAAGCTTGCAGGTATGCCCGAGGATGTTGTCAAGAAGAAGGTATTCCCTTTATCTTTGAAGGGAAAGGCATTGACATTGTATAGGCTATTGGATGATATTGGATCATGGAACTACAACCAATTGAAATTGGAATTTCATCAGAAGTTTTATCCTACGCATCTGGTTCATCGTGATGAATTATATATATAATTTGTGGCCTCGTGAAGGAGAAAGTATCGCTCAAGCTTGGGGGAGGCTTAAGTCAATGTTATATTCATGCCCCAATCATGAGCTCTCAAGAGAAATTATTATTCAAAAAATTTATGCTTGCCTTTCTCATAATGATCGATCCATGCTCGATACTTCTTGTACTGGTTCCTATGTGAAGAAGGATATTGGATTCAAATGGGATTTATTGGAAAGAATTAAATGCAACTCTGAAGATTGGGATCTCGACGAAGGTAAGGAGTCAGGTATAAATCTTAAGTTCGATTGTGTTAAATCTTTTATGGATACCGATGCTTTTCGTGATTTTAGCACTAAATATGGACTTGACTCTGAGATAGTAGCTTCTTTCTGTGAATCTTTTGCTACTCATGTTGATCTCCCTAAGGAGAAGTGGTTTAAATACCATCCTCCCATTGAAGTTAAAGTAGCTGAACCTGTTAAAGTTGAAGAAGAAACTATTATTTATAATGTTGATCCTATTGTTCCTGTTGCTTATATTGAGAAACCACATTTCCCTGTTACAATAAAGGATCATGCTAAAGCTTCAACTATGGTCAACAAAAGTAATATTAGAACACCCAAACCCTCTAAGAAAATTAAAGTTGAACCTAGTCTTGCTATGGTTAAAGATCTCTTGGTGGATAATATAGATGGGCATGTTATTTATTTCTTTGATGGAGTTGCTAGAATTGCTAAACCTGATACTAAAGATAAACATAGACCTATTGTTAGCATGCATGTTGTTTCTGTTAAAATAGGAGATCATTGTTATCATGGCTTATGTGATGTGGGTGCTACTGTGAGTGCAATTCCTTATACCTTATATAAAGAAATTATAAATGACATTGCACCTGCTGAGATAGAAGATATTGATTTTACTGTTAAGCTCGCTAATAGAGATACTGATGCGGAGCATCCGACGATCATCCCCATGTACACTCGAGCCTACGCCATTGGACCTAAGGTGAACTCGCTCCTTTCCGAATCTTCCCTTTCCGCATGCAAGACATGGATGCTACTTCAAGCGCGGACCTTGTTCATACTCAGGTACACCCGAGGAGACCATGGAGAACCCAAGGACCAAGGCCAAGCGTGCGCAGAAGCAAAGGAAGGAGAAGGAAGAAGAGACAGCTGCTACAGGCCCCGGACATCCGGCCCCAGCCCGGACATCCGGACCAGCCCGGACATCCGGCCCCAGCCCGGACATCCGGCCTGACCCCCGAAAATCCGGCGCCCATCATTGAAGACACCCGAAGCTGAACCAAGTCAGCCCGGACATCCGGCCCGTCGCGAGCCGCCGGACATCCGGCCAGCTCCCGGAAATCCGGCGCCCCATCACAGAACCTGGACCCTGCCAGCCCAGACATCCGGCCCCAGCGCCCGGACATCCGGCGTCTCGGGAAGGCCCGGACATCCGGCCCGTCGCCCGGACATCCGGCCCCCTCTGCCCGCGTGTAGCGCATCTGGGCCGAGGCCCATGTACCCCTTCGTCCCTTAGACTATATATACTCCCCCACCTCCTCCTAGTTAGGGTTAGCATTGGTTTAGCTCATTTAGAGATAGAGCTTTGTTCATCCATATCGGATCTACTCCACGAGAGAGACCGCGGCCCCTCTACGGAGACGATCCACCTTGGATTCAAGACCTCCTCACGGAGAAGACCCCCATCAAGACCTCCTCACGGAGAAGAACCGGTTACCCTGGTATCGTCCTTTGTTGGAGTTGGATCTTGTATCTTAATTTTGTGTTCATCGATCTAGCGCATGTGTGATCTATCCTTGTTGGTTGAGTGATTTCTCTCGTGTTTCCCCTCATGTTCATCACGTTCTTCGTAGGGATCCGCTCCTTTCGTGAAAGATCGGCCACATAGGGTTCCGCCCTACATCATCTTGGATCAGAGCTTAGGTTTATCACGAATTTGGAGCCTCCCCGTTGTGTTTTCTAGCCTAGTTTTGTTGATTTTGTCCCAAATTCAGAAATCCCCACCAAAAAATAGCCCCCAATTTTTTTTGTGATTTGTTAGTTTGATGATATTTTGTAGATTTTGATCCATGGATTTGCTTGCTTTCGAGTGGATCTAGCATTTCCCCAAGTTTCCCCACTTTCCATCCACGAAATATCCGCAATTTTGCCCCCGAAATCATCAATTTCCGCCCCCAAATCGAGTTCCTCGAGTTCATCCTCGGATTTGGAGCCCGGACATCCGGCACATAGGCCCGGATATCCGGCTCCTGGAGTGCAATTTCGCATGCGGTTCTAGACATCAGGTCCTGGAAATCCGGCCCGAGCCCCGGATGTTCGACCCCTGGGATTTCAGCTTTCCCCGTTTCACCGTTTTGTGCATAACTTCCACATCCGGAGTCCGATTTTCACGTTCTTTAGCTCGTTGAGTAGCTATTGACATCCTCTATCCTGATAGATAGGTCCCATCACCATTTGGCTGCATCAAAGTTTTGGCACTTTGGTATCTTTGCCTAGGGCTTCCACCATAACTTCCGCATAACCACCACCGACTTCCGCAACCTAACACATTTTGTTCCCCTTAGCATTAGTGGTTGTTTGAGTTGTGATTTGGGTCTCCTAAGGTGTTTCAGATACTTAGGGACGGTTGCTTCTTCATCAACCACCACCATAACTTCCGCATAGGCTTACCCACCATACACTTCCGCCAACCCAACTTAACCCAATTTTGCTTGTGTTGAGAGTTGTGTCTCCTAAGGTGTTTCGGCTACTTAGGGACCGTGTTTTATACTCCGACACCGTGTATAGTCCATCCAACTTACCCTCGACTTCTGCATTGCGTCTCAAAACCCATCATTGCATTTCCGCAATCCCGTTGAGCTTCCGCAAAACCACCACCGCTTTCCACTACCACTGTTTGACTTTTGTCCTTGAGATTTTGAGTTGTGGTTTTTCCGTTTCCTAAGGTGTTTAGGCTACTTAGGGACGAGTCTCCATCATCTTGGTTTCTACATCAAGAACACCGCCACTCATCATCGCCAAGGACGGTAACCTCGATGACACCATTGTATATTCCCCTTGCAATTGCATTGATAACCCCTAGCCCATTTTGCGTCACTTGCCTATCGAGACTAGCCATTTGAGTATTGCCGGCAACGTTACTTGTGCACATTAGTGATCATACCTCCCATTGCATACATACCATATCATATTGGTATCATATCATCTCTTGTGTCACAAGATTGTTCCCGCATATACACAATTGCTATCTTGGTTTGTGCATTTCGCAAAGTGGCCATACATACAAAAAAAGAATAAGCTTTTAAGCAAAAGAGAAGAGCAAAGAAGCTTGTAAGCAAGTGCCATAGCATCATACCACATTGCATATAAGATTGTCATATCCGATCATCTTGGATCTGAAACACCGGGAACCATACATACATAGCATACTTGGGATAGAAAGTTTATCCATTTTGCATATCATAGGTTGTGCACAAGTGTCGTATCCGCCTATTAGAGCAATCGTGCTAGCGTCTCTCTTGAGTTGTGCAACACGAGCGTTTTCCGTGGACTCCACATTTTGTGCTCATTCCTTGGTTGCACGACCCCATTTATCTATCCGTGTGTGTGTTTCCGTGTGCCATTCTTTGCTATTGGTCTACTTGTTTCACTTGCGAATTTGTGAATCTCTTTCAACATTATTGACTCTTGCTAACATTTTGCATCAAATTTTTGTGCCACTATCCTCACCGAGCTCCACCATAAGCCTTATTGTGTAGGTGTGAGAAACCGACAAGAATTGGTACCAATTGTGCTATTTCCTTGTTACACATTGAGTGATCATTGATCCATCTTCAACATCGGTCAAGGTACATTTGGTATAGTTCTTCTCTTTCTCCCACTCATATTTGCTCGAGTCTTGTGATGGATAGGCAAGGCATTTCATCTCCGGTCTTCGACAACAACGACGGTGCGAACAACTACATCACCAAAGCGTCCATCTTCGATCTACAATGACAAATGCAAGGCACACAATCTACCTTGCGAGAGTGCCTCGACAGCCTCGCCATCGACATACACCACTCCGAAGCAAGGAAAAGGGACTACATCGACACCAAGTTGGGCGAGCTAAAGGATCAATTACGCGACATGGTGGCCGACTACAAGTCTTCTTCCCCTTCATCATCCTCAAGACGGCGGCGAGCAAGTCGATCATCTTCGGAGCGCCAAAACGATGCAAGCGCAAGTCGTCCACGTCCACATCTACATGACGACCACCATCACGTTCGTGGTCCACATCGCCATGAAGGGCAAGTCACCTCCAAGCATCATGTGCACAACAACGACGAACGACATCTACTACGAGCTCAAGTGCGACAACGACACCATCAACATGAAGATGATAACAAGCGCAAACGTACAAGTCCAAGCTTCATGAGCATAAGAGAAGACCGCGAGACGAGCACCACCAAGACGGAGCTGCGGCTACAACAACCACTTCGGCATCTTCGCCAAGTGCTATGAAGGCACCTTCGCCTTCGGACGTACGGCATCTTCGCCTACTTCCCATGAGTTCGCCTACATCAACATCTTCAACAACAAGGCGACCACCTACGAGCGAGGGCGACACTTCCATCTTCGGAAGCCCCTCAAGGAAGATGGCCGAGCATGGGAAATTCCCTTCAGTCATGGAGATGAGCTACGAGGTGCCACATCATATGGGTCTCCAACAACAAGACGACGACAAGAAGGTTGAGCATGGGACTATCCCTTCAACCAAGGCGGCGATAGGAGTTGAACATGGAGACATTTGCACCAACATCTCTCCGACACCCACATATCATGAGATGACCCAATTGCCATGTGAGGAGAGCCACCCAACCATGAGTGACATGAGTGACTCCACCATATATGACATTGAGTGCATTTCCTATGAGAGGATGAGTGTGACCACCACTAGCCCCACACATGAGAGCATGCCACACATCCTATATGAGGTTGAGTGCCATTTGAGTGACTCCACCAACCATATGAGTGAGAGCATCTTACCGGGAGTGAGTGAGCTACAACACTTAGTGAGTGAGGTAGTTTACACGGCACGTGAGACCACTATGATTTCTAACGACTTAACCTCTACCCCGAGTGTGTTTTCTTTGGTGCTAGGTCTCCGACATGACGACATGCCTATCCTCGATGAGTCCATACCTCCAATGGAGACGACGATGGCCATGGTGGAAGAAGATGAACCCCCCCACATGGTTCCATCAAGTTGCAACCTCACCTACAACACATGAGCGAAGCTCGAAAGGTAACATAGGTGATGGTGCTTCTCTTGTCCCACTAGTGGACTATCTCACCAATGATTGCTTGCATGATGTTGACACACCTATTGCCATGCTTCATGCTAGTGCGACTTCTTCATGTCATGACTTACCCATTTATGATGAATATGATGATGAGCATGTTGAGTTGCCTAGTTGTGATGCTATGCTCCATAGGATATCTTGTGAAAATACTATTGGTCACTTCATGTTTGACAATCCATTGAACTTGTCATATGCTATGAGTGAGATCTCCCATATTCCATCATTTCAATCTCAACATAGTAACTATGCATGCCCCATCAAAATACATCCCATTTGCACTTATGGCATAGATGACGAGATGATGGTCATTGGCTTTTGTTTTTCATGCGATGATATTGCTATGCTTCCTTTACATGATTTGCGCAATTCATCTACTATGCCATGCCATGATCACATTGTTCCAAATATGCATTGTTTTGGATGTTGTCAATATTCTCCATGTGATGTTTCTACAAATGCTCATGAGGAGACCCCCATAGTTTCCTCATACATATTAGGAGATCTTGATGCATTCCATACTTTGCATGATTCCCATAATTGCTTGCACCATATGCATTCCATGAATAACAATGCTCTACATATTTCTCATGATGCATTACACAAATTGAGTCTCCATTATGCTATACATAATAACAAACCTCTCATGATGGATGACATGTTTCTATATCACGCATCTCATTTATTTGAGCATTGGCTATTTTGTGCTAACCAACACAAGCACGTATGCATCATGATGGATGATGTGTACATCTACCACGCACACACAATTTTCCCTTTGTCTTTGTTTTGTGTAGGTACTTATGAACACTCGTCAACCTCACAATCCCATGAGTTGACGAAACGAGCTCTTGAGAGCAAAGATGACTTGGGATCCCGTGGATTGTCCTTCCCACCATTCCCTTCGCGCAACGACTTCGCGCATTCCTTTTACTTGGATCTCACACGGCTTTGGGCTATATATCACTTGTTACGTTATGTCCATTTTCCCGTGTTCACTTTGCATGCTATGCCTCTTTCTATGATTTTGCCATGCAATTGTGATCCTTGCTTGCTCTTACCCATGATTCACCATTATGATACTCATATGTGTATTTGCATGCTTGGTGGAGATCCTTGTTGCTATTGCCATGTTTATCATGTGCCCCATGCTATTGATGCTATTTTGCTCATATCTTGCCTTTATGCTTGTGAAATGTCATGTGCATTATATATGCCCACTTTTTGCACACATGACATGCTTGCCATGATTCCTTCTAGTATGTTGCATCTTCGCACTACTAGCTTGCTTGACTTGATCTCTATGATTGCTTGCTTTGTTGCATCACCCATGTTCCATTACTCGCTTTCTTGGGTTGATGACATATATGCTCATGCCTCTCACATGATATATCTTGATTATTGTCACTTGTCTCCATTAGTTGCACATCTCATATGCCATTGTAGTGAGTGCACCCATACTATGCTTATTGATCTTGGAGACTTGGACATATTACTTGTGACGCATGCTTGCTTGTTTAAGCCTATTGTCGTTGGTTGTAGTTGCATCTTATGCTTTCATACCATACCACACCTTGTCCTTTCTTATGATAAGAATGATGAGAACACTTGTTGGGTATCTCGCCCCTCAAATGATAGGTCTTGCATTTGCACTAACCTCATTTGTTTTTCCGAGTGTTTGTCATGTTTTTACATTTTGAAGAATTCACAAGGCGGTACCATCACGAGACACATTGGTTATGTGAAGGCGTACATGATGCGCAACACAACATTTTTGACATCCTCATAAAGGTGACCTCATTCCCTTTGAGCCATTCTCAAATACACATGTTGGATGGGTCATTCTTTCATTGTTTTTCCCTTCTTGTTTTCTACATGATACATCTCGTGAACGGAGGACCGACATTGGAGATGGACCCTATGGACCTTCAAGTTGAGGAGTGCTCGGACTTGGTGGATGCACCACCAGACCAACACTTCTACCACGACATCGAGCTATGGTACAACACCACCCATGACAAATTTGCATCTTATGCATGGATTGACACACATTATGCTTGTCTTGTTGCACCTATTCCCATGTCATCCATGATATATGAGCTTGTGCATTTTCTTAGCAAATTTGTTGTGATCTTTCTTGATGGCATATTCATACATCATGATCATATTGCCTACCATCAGTTGCATGATAACTTATTCATATTGAGCATCCATTACCATATTCATGCTATTGATAAACCGTCTCACTATGACATCATTTTGCACCGTGGTTGCATTGATCACATTCACACCACATTTATGTGCACAATGAATGCTTTTGCTCCCATGAATGCTTTACATCTCATTCCATATCATCTTGCTAAGCTTCATGTGCTTTGTCATGAACAACCTTGCCTCGCGGACTCATTCTTACATGATGGACACCTTGTGTGCGCTAACCATTGTATTTCCAAGTGTCGTTTGTGTTTGCTCTTCTTGCATGTGTACCATTCCGGAAACACCTTGGAGTACTTGGATTGCGCCATGACTTCCGCTCCGTCCAATTACAAGTCCGTCCACGACAACCATTTCCATGGTGATGAGGATTTCGATCCGAGGTCGGATCTTTCCCAAGGGAGGGGAGATGATGCGGAGCATCCGACGATCATCCCCATGTACACTCGAGCCTACGCCATTGGACCTAAGGTGAACTCGCTCCTTTCCGAATCTTCCTTTTCCGCATGCAAGACATGGATGCTACTTCAAGCGCGGACCTTGTTCATACTCAGGTACACCCGAGGAGACCATGGAGAACCCAAGGACCAAGGCCAAGCGTGCGCGGAAGCAAAGGAAGGAGAAGGAAGAAGAGACAGCTGCTACAGGCCCCGGACATCCGGCCCCAGCCCGGACATCCGGACCAGCCCGGACATCTGGCCCGACCCCCGGAAATTCGGCGCCCATCACAGAAGACACCCGAAGCTGGACCCTGCCAGCCCGGACATCCGGCCCCAGCGCCCGGACATCCGCCCCCCTGCCTGCGTGCAGCGCATCTGGGCCGAGGCCCATGTACCCCTTCGTCCCTTAGACTATATATACTCCCCACCTCCTCCTAGTTAGGGTTAGCATTGGTTTAGCTCATTTAGAGATAGAGCTTTTCTCATCCATATCGGATCTACTCCACGAGAGAGACCGCGGCCCCTCTACGGAGACGATCCACCTTGGATTCAAGACCTCCTCACGGAGAAGACCCCCATCAAGACCTCCTCACGGAGAAGAACCGTTTACCCTGGTATCGTCCTTTGTTGGACTTGGATCTTGTATCTTACCTTTGTGTTCATCGATCTAGCGCATGTGTGATCTATCCTTGTTGGTTGAGTGATTTCTCTCGTGTTTCCCCTCGTGTTCATCACGTTCTTCGTAGGGATCCGCTCCTTTCGTGAAAGATCGGCCACCTAGGGTTCCACCCTACATCAGATACTATATCACCAATTGGGATCGCTAGAGATGTTAAAGTCTTGTCTAGGAAGATAAAATATCCTACTGATTTTCTTGTCCTTTCTTCCCCACGAGATAATTTTTGTCCCATTATATTTAGTAGACCTTTCTTGAATACCATTAATGCTAAGATAGACTGTGAGAAAGATATTGTTACTGTTGGTTTAGGAAATATGTCTCATGATTTTAATTTCTCTATATTTCGTAGACAACCCTATGATAAAGAATTGCCTAGTAAAGATGAAATTATTGGTCTTGCTTCTATTGCCGTGACTCCTGATGATCCTCTAGAACAATATTTTCTAGACCATGAGAATGATCTGTCTATGAATGAAAGAAGACAAATAGATGAAGTATTCTTTAAGCAAGGGCCTATTTTGAAACACAATTTGCCTGTTGAAATCCTTGGGGATCCTCCTCCACCTAAGGGTGATCCCGTGTTTGAGCTTAAACAATTACCTGATACTCTAAAAATATGCTTATCTTGATGAAAAGAAGATATATCCTGTTATTATTAGTACTAACCTTTCAGAGCATGAAGAAAAGAAATTATTGAAAACTCTGAAGAAGCACCATGCCGCTACTGGATATACACTTGATGATCTTAAGGGCATTAGTCCCACTTTATGTCAGCACAAAATAAAATTGGAGAAACATGCTAAACGAGTTGTTGATCATCAACGACGGTTAAATCCTAAGATGAAAGAAGTGGTAAGGAATGAAATACTAAAGCTTTTGGAGGCAGGTATAATTTATCCTATTGCCGATAGTCAATGGGTGAGCCCTATTCATTGTGTCCCTAAGAAAGGAGGTATTACTGTTGTTCCTAATGATAAGAATGAATTGATTCCTCAAAGAATTGTTATAGGATATAGAGTGGTAATTGATTTTCGCAAATTGAATAAAGCTACTAGAAAAGATCATTACCCTCTACCTTTTATTGATCAAATGCTAGAAAGATTATCCAAACATACTCATTTTTGCTTTCTAGATGGTTATTCTGGTTTCTCTCAAATACATCTGTCAAAAGAGGATCAAGAGAAAACCACTTTTACTTGCCCTTTCGGTACATTTGTTATAGATGTATGCCTTTTGGTTTATGCATGCACCTGCTACCTTTCAAAGATGTATGACTGCTATATTCCCTGACTTTTGTGAAAAGATTGTTGAGGTTTTCATGGATTATTTCTCTGTTTACGGAACTTCTTTTGATGATTGCTTAAGCAACCTTGATCGAGTTTTGCAGAGATGTGAAGAAACTAATCTTGTCTTGAATTGGGAGAAGTGCCACTTTATGGTTAATGAAGGTATGGTCTTGGGGCATAAAATTTCTGAAAGAGGTAATGAAGTTGATAAAGCTAAAGTAGATGCTATTGAAAAGATGCCGTGTCCTAAAGATATCAAAGGTATAAGAAGATTCCTTGGTCATGCTGGTTTCTATAGGAGGTTCATTAAAGACTTCTCTAAAATTTCTAGGCCTCTCACAAATCTCTTACAAAAAGATGTTCCTTTTGTTTTTGATGATGATTGTGTAGAAGCATTTGAAATACTTAAGAAAGCCTTGATTTCTGCGCCTATTGTTCAACCACTTGATCGGAATTTACCATTTGAAATTATGTGTGATGCTAGTGATTATGCTGTTGGTGCTATTCTAGGACAAAGAGTTGATAAGAAATTAAATGTTATTCAGTATGCCAGTAAAACTCTAGACAATGCCCAGAGAAATTATGCTACTACTGAAAAAGAATTTTTACCAGTTGTTTTTGCTTGTGATAAGTTTAGACCTTATATTGTTGATTCCAAAGTAACTTTTCACACTGATCATGTTGCTGTTAAATATCTTATGGAAAAGAAAGATGCTAAACCTAGACTTATTAGATTGGTTCTCTTGCTACAAGAATTTAATTTGCATATTATTGAGAGAAAGGGAGCTGAGAACCCCGTTGCAGACAACTTGTCTAGGTTAGAAAATGTTCTTGATGACCCACTACCTATTGATGATAGCTTTCCTGATGAGAAATTAAATGTCATAAATGCTTCTCGTAATACTCCATGGTATGTTGATTATGCTAACTATATTGTTGCTAAATTTATACCACCTAGTTTCACATACCAGCAAAAGAAAAAGTTTTTATATGATTTAAGACATTACTTTTGGGATGATCCACACCTTTATAAAGAAGGAGTAGATGGTGTTATTAGACTTTGTGTACCTGAGCATGAATAGGGACAGATCCTACGGAAGTGCCACTCCGATTCTTACGGAGGACACCATGCTGGAGATAGAACTGCGCACAAGGTATTGCAATCCGATTTCTATTGGCCCGCTCTCTCCAAGGATGCTCGTAAGTTTGTCTTGTCATGTGATGAATGCCAAAGGATTGGTAATATTAGTAGACGTCAGGAAATGCCTATGAATTATTCACTTGTTATTGAACCATTTGATGTTTGGGGCTTTGATTGTATGGGACCTTTTCCCTCCTCTAATGGGTATACACATATTCTAGTTGATGTTGATTACGTTACTAAGTGGGTAGAAGCTATTCCAACTAGTAGTGTTTGTCGGATCACGGGTTCCGGCAAAACCCTCAAGGTTCGAACACTGGGGTGCGCACGAAGGTTTCCTCCCTACCGATCCACGCCCTAGCTCGCTAAGATCTCGCGGACGAACTCGATGAACTCACAACACAAAAGACACGAGATTTAGACTAGTTCGGGCCACCGTTGTGGTGTAATACCCTACTCGAGTGTGGTGGTGGTGGATTGCCTCTTGGGCTGATGATGAACAGTACAAGGGGAAGAACGACCTCCTGAGGTTGAGGTGTTCTTGTGCTCGGTGTGTGGCTAAGGGTTGGCTCTAGATCCCTCTGAATGAGTTGTTTTCTACTGTGGTGGCTAGTTCTACTTATATAGGCCCTGGTCCTCTCCCCAAATATTGAGCGGGAAGGGAGCCAATAACGGCCAATTCAAAAGGGGACAGCTAGTACAGCTTATCCTAACAAAAGTAGTCTTCGCCTGCAAAAGGCCCTGGTGGTGACGCCGTCTTGGGCTCCATGGTGACCTCTGTCTTGCCGTACTGCTAGTCTTGGTCTTGTTGCATCGATATAGAAACCTTTGCTTGATGCCTCGGTACTCCGCGCCTGCGCTTGCCCCTTTAGCACCAAAGAGGAAACGAGAACGCTGCACGCCCTGGCGCCCGCTTGGCGCCCGCCTGGTCTCGATCCTCATGGCTCACGTCACGAGGGCCTCGTGAGGTTTGCCTTGCCTTGATCTCTCCGCCCCTCGTGAGCCTGCCTGGCAAGGCCGCTCCTAAGGAGGTCTTGGGTCGTCCGCCTCGCGGAGCTTGGCCCCTCGCGAGGGTCTTGAATGCCTTGTCGATGAAGATGGGCCGTACGGGCATGCTTAGCATAGCCACATCGTGGGCCGCAGGCAGGCAAGTCTGGGGACCCCCATTCCCAGAACGCCGACAGTAGCCCCCGGGCGCAAGGCGCGCTCGGGCTTGGCTTCGAGGCGAAGCCAAAGGTCAAGCGCGGTGCGCCGCGGGCCCCAAAAGCCTGCGGCCTCGGCGACGCGTGGCGGTTGATGGGACGTGGGCGTCTCTGCTTCCCCACGCTGCCTCGACAACTGCCCGACTTGACCAGTCCCTGCGACATGCAAGGAAAACCATCATTACCTGGGATCCTGGGGGGCGCTGGTTGGCCTTCTCCTGTTATAAATGAGGGAGGGGGCGGAGCCCCCATCGCCCATTTCTTCCCATTCGGCTTGCTTCTTCTTCCTTCGCTCCGCTGCTAGTAGCAACTTCAATGGCGCCGATCCGAAGGTTCTCAGCTGAGGAGAAGGGAAAGATTCCCCTCGACGTGCCGGCACTGCTTCCGCCGAAGAAGAGGTCGGTCCACCGCCGCGACGCAGCGGCGATGCAGGTGGTGACGAGGCCTTGGTGCGAGCGGCCTCCTCCTGGGTATCCGCTGCCCTTGTACGCCCAAGACGGGGGCTCAGGAGGAAGGAGTAACGAGCGTCGCTGAGCCAGGCTGCGGCAGCCTCCGAGAAGGAGAAGCAGGCCGCCGCTAGAGCTGCGACCGATCGCAAGGCGGCGCTGAAGGACGCTGAGGCCGCCCGCGACTGCTGCCGAGAGCTGGAGGGTGAGCTGAAGAGCCTGCGTGACGAGCGTGCAAAAGAAGCACGTGGCCGTGAAGCGAAGGAGAAGGAGATGAAGGCTCGGGAGGATGCCATCAAGGGCCGTGACGCCGAGCTGGGGGAGCTGGCGAAGGCGCAGGCCGCAGAGCGCAGCCGACTGGAGGAGCTGGAGCAGAAGGCGAGGTGAGGGAAGCCGATCTCCACGCCAAGGCGAAGGTCCTGGCCGAAGACCGCGTGGCCTTCTTGCTTCTTGAGAAGAGGTCCAGCGTGGCGCTGAAGTCACTGTACGAGAAGGGCCTGGAGAAGCCGCTGACCACCGATGAGGATGGCCCTACTCAGCTGTTTCCCCACTTGGTGAAGGTGCTTGAGGAAGTCGTGGAGGGGATCGGTCCCATGGCTCAGGCGGAGGCTCGTGTCCTTTGTTCAGCTGCGCTGACGCGTGTCTTTAGCCTTCCGTACCTTCGCGACCCCAATGCTCGTCTCGATGAGCTGCTGGAGCCTGTAGCTGATGAACATTGTCCAGCTTCCGCAGCAACCGTGAAAGGTCAGGTGGAGGCCTGCTGAAGAAGTTCCGTGGCTTCGTCCTCGCGCCCTCGACCGGCGATGCCACCGATCCTGCGGCTGGCGGTGCAGGTGAAGGCAACGCTACCAAGGGAGGAGCACCTTTTGCGGGCGATGGCGGTGTCCAGGGGTGACCTGCGGCTGCGTTCCTGTTTCATTCCTGCAGCATGCATCAGGCCTCGTGGAGGCGTTAAACTTTCGTTTGATATTGTGAGATATGTCTTGTAATATTTGCTTCGAGATTTTGCGATTTTCTTCCTATTTGCTTTGTGTTCTGCGTCGGCAGAGCCCGGCCCCACGCATACCTCAACCGCCGTTGGGCTGACCGGAGACCAGGACGGACCAAGGAGTGAGGGGCTATGTGACCAGTTAGGCTCCTGAGTCGCGATGCTCAGGAGTCCCCCTTGACGCGCAAACAACTTATAGGGAGGATACGCGAGGATAGGTTAATCGTTCTACGTCGGCAGAGCCTGGCCCCGCACATACCTCAACCGCCATTGGACCGACCGGAGACCAGGACGGACCAAGGAGTGAGGGGCTACGTGACCAGTTAGGCTGCTGAGTCGCGATGCTCAGGAGTCCCCCTTGACGTGCAAACAATCTCCATACCTTTGCCCTCGCCGAGGCCCGGCTTGGGAGGGGCGCGCGACGACCTGGTCCGGGAGACCTGGTTGGGTGGCGTATGCTTGGGCGTGACCCGAGCGCAGACCCCGTGCCCAGCCCCCTCGCGCGGCTCTCCTGAGGGGAGGCGTTGCAGTGAGGCCGGACGCTGAGCTTTGGGGCTCCCTGAGGTTGGTACGACCGTGAAGCCGCCCTCAGTTGTTTATCACCAGCGCTGAGCATAGTGCTTCCGCTTGTGCACGGGCATAGCCGCTCCTCGGCAGTGTCGACAGCCAGCGCGGAGCATGGTGCTTCCACTTGTGCGTGGGAGGGGGGCTCCGTCTGCGGAGAGCCCCCGGGGCGTGTACAGCCCCATCCTGACATGTGTGGCTTGCACGGCAGGGCTAGGCGAGGTGTATCTGGGCACTCGTCAGCCAGCACGGGACTCACGAGGCCCTACCTCAAGGCGGGTTGCGCCTGGTCTTGGTTCTTGTTCGCTGTGTTGGTCTTGCGAGGCGGTCAGACAACCTGCGCCGAACGAATCTCCTGAGGTTATCGCGTGAGAAAGCCAAGCACCAACGACCCTAGGAATTGACGTGAACGGGGCCAGCCCGCTAGAGAGATCTCAGCCGTTGGATTTATCGACGCTGCAGGGACGGGCCCGAGCACAGACGCCATGCTCAACTTACTCACGCGAAGGGTCCTGAAGAAAAACGGCCGGCGCGCGGCCCCCATGATGGGTGGTGATCGAACAGGTAATAATGATAGGTAGGTTAAGCATGGAAATCATACTGGCTTAAGTAAACGCAAGGAAGATACATGCCACTGGGTCAGGCCCGAGCGGCTTGGGGATGATGCGGCCCGAGGAGCGCCCCCAACAAGGTAAGCTAAAGACATAAAAAGGGATACATGCCACAGGGACGGACCCGTGCGGCCAGGGAATGATGCAGCCCGAGGGGCGCTCCCAGCTAAATGAACTTGGAAAATGTCACCTGGTTCTGTTGATGAAGGTGAGTCGGGGCTGCTGAAGGTGCGCGGCGAAAGGATTGCTCCTCACGTGCCACCGGGGCCCTGAGCCTCGGGAGGCTCTGGGGGCTCTGGTGGTTCCTTGAGGACTGTCTCCATCTCCGTAAGGACGGCGTGGTGCCTGGCCTCCTGAGCCGCCAGGATGCGCCAGAAGTTGTGTTGATTGGCGGTCGCCACGCTCGGCAGTCCAAAAGGCATGCAAACGTAACTGTGAGGTGGGCCCTTGCAGCGTCCCATGCGTGAGGGCCAGAAGAGCTCCTGAGAAGCGGCCCTGTTGAGCCCTGGGACGTCGATGCAGACGCGTAGCCCGACATCCTCGCCTGGATGGGAAGCTGCGCCTCGTGAGTGGCGGTCGCCGCGCATGGCCCTTGCGTCTTGTAATTCCTGAGTGGTCTTGGTGATGAACTCCTGAATGGTGGGCGATCCTTGCCCTGTGTCCTCCTGAGGGAAACGTGCCGCGAAGCACACCTCCAAGTGGTGCCCAAGCGCCTCCCTCGTGATGTGGGCAAGGTCTGAGGCCCTCCAGAAGAGATCCCCCGAGCCCTGCCCGAGAAGGGCGCCGGGAACGCCTTCCTATGCGATGGAGGGAGGCGCCCCTGGAGCGGGCGCTGATCCTGACAAGGTTCCACCTGCGACACCACCCTCTTGAGGTCCTGCACGGCGCAACTGCTTATTCTTCTTGGGGATGGCCTTAGGAGGGCCCTCGCCTTGCTGTCGGGGTCGTCGATTGCTGCAGCTTGGAAGGCACGCTCGAGGGAGCACACCGCATCTCTTTCTTCACACGGGACCGTGATGATCCCGCCGCTTCCCGGCATCTTGACGACATTGTAGCCGTGATGGGTCACGGCCATGAACTTGGCCAGGGCTGGATACCCGAGGATGGCATTGTACGACAGACAGATGTGCGCGACGTCGAAGTCGATGTGCTCGGTGCGGTAGTTCTTGCATTCTCCAAAGGTGACAGGGAGGCGGACCTACCCTATCGGTGTGGTAGAACCATCGGTCATTCCTGAGAAAGGCTTGGTAGGCAGAAGCTGGTCATATGGCACTTGAAGGTTGTCGAACGTGTCGACGGACATGACGTTGAGCCCTGCGCCGCCGTCGATGAGGGTCTTGGTAACTTGCACGTTGCTGATGACTAGGGAGCAAAGCATCGGGAGGGTGCCAGCGGTAGCTGCGCACTTGAGCTGATCTGCGGAGTTGAACATGATGGGGCACTGGGACCATCTGAGCGGGCGTGTGGCCTCGAGCTTGGGGAGGACTGCATTCACTTCACGAGCAAACTGCTTGAAGATACGCTGCGAGGCTGGGGCCTGGGCTCCGCCCAAGATGCAGGCGATAGCACGCGGCTCCTAGAAGCCCCCAGCCCCCTCGTCTTGATGGTGGTTGTCATTCCTTCTTGGCGGTGGCGGTAGAGGTGGAAGACCGGCGTTGCCCTGAGGTCGATCCTCACAAGGCTGGTCCCTCCAGGCGCCCTCGCGAGGCTGGTCCTGCCAGTGGTCCTCACGAGGCCGGTCGCGCCACTCCTGGCACGGGCCACGGTCGTCCCAGCGTCCACCACCAGGTCCTCCTCCTCGGCCGTAGCCCCGGTCGCCGCGCTCGGGGCGTCAACCGAAGCGCCCTTCTCGAATGGCTCTGAGCTCTTGACAGTTGCTGGTGTTGTGGGTATTCAGGTTGTGGAAGGCGCAGAACGGTCGGCTGCTCTTGGATGACTCGGGCTGGTCTCTACCGTGCTTGGTGTCCGGTTCCGCCGCAAGCACGGCTGGTCCCTTGCGCTTCACGTCCTTGGCCTTGGCTTTCTTCTCCTCCGGGTCTGCGGCCGGGAGCTCGAGGAGGGAGAGGCGCCCTCCTCAGCTCTAGCACACTTGGTCGCTAGGTTGAACAACTCCAGAGACGTGCACAACTCCTCGTGGATAGCGAGCTCTTCCTTCATCTTAACGTCGCGGACGCCATCAGAGAACGCGGAGATGATGGCCTCGTCCGTCACCTTGGGGATCTTGAGATGGACGTTGTTGAAGCGCTGGATGTACTTCTGGAGGGTCTCTCCTGGTTGCTGCTTGACGCGGCGCAGGTCACCCGCGGCCGGCGGGCGGTCGCGAGTGCCTTGGAAGTTGGCGACGAAGCGGTTGCGCATCTCATCCCAGGAGGAGATCGAGCCTGGAGGCAGGTTCAGGAGCCAGGAGCGGGCTCCATCCTTGAGAGCCATGGGGAACCAGTTCGCCATGACTTTCTCGTCGCTGTTGGCCGCTTCGATGCTCAGCTCGTAGAGCTGCAAGAACTCTGTGGGGTCGGGGTGCCGTCGTAGCGAGCAGGCAGATCCGGCTTGAACTTGCCCGGCCAGGCGATGCTATGCAGCTCGGGGCTGAAGGCGCGGCAGCCGGCTGTGGTCACCGGGGCCCGCCTCGGAGGTGGAGCTTGGCCTTGGTGCTCACGCGCCGCCACGGCAAGCGGCACGGGGCCTTGCCGCGACAAACGATCCTGGTGCGGCGGTGCGAGGAGTGGCGGAGCATTTTCTTGCGGCGGAGGGACTTCTTGACAGCTTCTCTCTTCACGCGCAGGCGCCGGACACGGTGGGTCGCGTCGTGGAGCCGCGCGCCGTGGCGCCAGGGCGCCTTCTTGATGCAGAGGTGGTGGAGGTGCTCCGTGAGCCACGTCGCCCGTGGCTGGCGGAGGGCGAGGCAGCGAGAGGGATGGCGCAGGGGAGCCCCCTGCGGCGCGGACAAGCTCGGCGATGCGGTCGAGCCAGTCCTCGTAGAGGTCGTCGACTGGGCAGTAGCGCAGGAGCCCGTGCGCCATGAGGAGCGCGGCTCGCGCGTCCATGGGAGCGCGACGTGCATGGGACGAAGAACCGGCCGGAGTCAGCGATGGAGTGGCGGTGCGGCCATCCCGCCGCACCGAGGGGTGCAGCGAGGATGCTTGCTCCTCGTTCCCCGCCGGGCCGGTGGTGGCGTTGGCGGCTGGAGACGGGGAACGACGAGGTGGCCCGCCGACGGGAGGCGTCTGAGCGACGCGGGCGGCGAGGGCAGCCCGGTGCTCAGCACGAGCGCGGCGAGCGTCCGCCATGGAGACGACGGAGCAACGGGGCGCGGAGCGACGGAAGGAAGCTTCGACGCACCCCTACCTTGCGCGCCAAATGTCGAATCACGGGTTCCGGCAAAACCCTCAAGGTTCGAACACTGGGGTGCGCGCGAAGGTTTCCTCCCTACGATCCACGCCCTTGCTCGCTAAGATCTCGCGGACGAACTCGACGAACTCACAACACAAAAGACACGAGATTTATACTGGTTCGGGCCACCGTTGTGGTGTAATACCCTACTCCAGTGTGGTGGTGGTGGATTGCCTCTTGGGCTGATGATGAACAGTACAAGGGGAAGAACAGCCTCCTGAGGTTGAGGTGTTCTTGTGCTCGGTGTGTGGCTAAGGGTTGGCTCTAGATCCCTCTGAATGAGTTGTTTTCTACTGTGGTGGCTAGTTCTATTTATATAGGCCCTGGTCCTCTCCCCAAATATTGAGCGGGAAGGGAGCCAACAACGGCCAATTCAAAAGGGGATAGCTAGTACAGCTTATCCTGACAAAAGTAGTCTTCACGTGCAAAAGGCCCTAGTGGTGATGCCGTCTTGGGCTCCATGGTGACCTCCGTCTTGCCGTACTGCTGGTCTTGGTCTTGTTGCATCGATATAGAAACCTTTGCTTGATGCCTCGGTACTCCGCGCCTGCGCTTGCCCCTTTAGCACCAAAGAGGAAACGAGGACGCTGCGCGCCCTAGGGCCCGCCTGGTCTCGATCGTCATGGCTCACGTCACGAGGGCCTCGCGAGGTTTGCCTTGCCTTGATCTCTCCGCCCCTCGTGAGCCTGCCTGGCGAGGACGCTCCTGAGGAGGTCTTGGGTCGTCCGCCTCACGAGGCTTAGCCCCTCGCGAGGGTCTTGAATGCCTTGTCGATGAAGATGGGCCGTACGGGCCTGCTTAGCACAGCCACGCCGTGGGCCGCAGGCAGGCAAGTCTGGGGACCCCCGTTCCCAGAACGCCGACAGTGTTGATCATAACACTTCTATTAAGATGCTTAAAGAAGTTATTTTTCCGAGGTTTGGAGTCCCTAGATATTTAACGACTGATGGTGGTTCACATTTTATTCATGGTGCTTTCCGTAAAATGCTTGCTAAGTATGATGTTAACCATAAAATTGCATCTCCATATCATACTCAGTCCAGTGGTCAGGTAGAGTTGAGCAATAGGGAGATTAAATTAATTTTGCAAAAGATAGATCTAGGAAGAATTGGTCTAAGAAACTTGATGATGCTTTGTGGGCTTATAGAACTGCTTATAAAAATCATATGGGTATGTCTCCATATAAAATGGTTTATTGAAAAGCATGTCATTTACCTCTTGAACTAGAACATAAGGCATATTGGGCTATTAAAGAGCTCAACTATGATTTCAAATTTGCCGGTGAGAAGAGGTTATTTGACATAAGCTCACTTGATGAATGGAGAACCAAAGCCTATGAGAATGCCAAGTTGTTTAAAGAAAAAGTTAAAAGATGGCATGACAAAAGGATACAAAAGCACGAGTTTAATGCAGGTGATCATGTTTTGCTATACAACTCTTGTTTAAGATTTTTTGCAGGAAAACTTCTCTCTAAATGGGAGGGCCCTTACATCATCGAGGAGGTCTATCGTTCCGGTGCCATAAAAATTAACAATGCCGAAGGCACAAATCCGAAGGTGGTAAATGGTCAAAGAATCAACCATTATATCTCAGGTACTCCCATAAGTGTTAAGGCCAATATAATTAATACCGTAACACCGGAGGAGTACATAACGGATGCTTTCCAGAACGTTCCAGACTCCGAAAAGGAATAGGTACGTGGCACGATAAGTGAACCGACTCTAAAACGTTTCCAATGATAAATTTTCTCCGTTTTGGAATATTTTAAGAATTAGGAAAATTAAAAGTAGTCTGAAGGAGACACGAGGCCCCCACAAGGGTGGAGGGCGCGCCCTACCCCCGGGCTCCCCCCCGTCCTTGTGGCCACCTCGTGTGCCCTCCGGAATCCGTTTTCTTGCAGAATACTTCTTTTGTCGGTAAAAATTCATTTATAATCTCCCGAAGGTTTTGACCACCGTACCACGACAATATCTCCTATTTTTGTTTCGAGCTATTTTCTGTCAGAGTTTTCAAGGCCAGCCATCATGTCGTCCCCCTCCTCCAACAACGCGGGCAACGATGCTTGGCTAATGAAGATAGAGATGAAGAGAGAAGAACTTGGGGAGGTCAATGAGGGTGATAAGATCAAGAAGGCCACAGAGGATCAAGTTCCAGCAGCAGAAGAAGAAGACATCCTTCAACCTTACTGCAATCATCTTACTCCTACTGAAATTGAAGCTTTCAAGATGATTGAAATAGTTCGTGTGCAAAACAAGTATCTCACTCGTGAAAATATTCTGTCGCAAGAGCATATCACCGCACTCAAGGGCATTATTCATAAATTGGAGCACCTCCTACGTTTGATGTTGGGCACTACTTCATCAACAACTCCATCATCACCAGCTCCGAAGAACGATGCATAAATTGATGGGTATGGGCACTCCCCTTGGCAACTACGAAGCTTGGGGGAGGTGTCCCGGTATTGTATCATCATCACACCTTTATCTTTATCGTTTTTCTTAGTTTGATCCTTTTGGTTATATCTTGATCTAGTAGAATAAAGTTTTTAGTATGATCTAGCTTTGAGTTTTGTTCCGATCTCTATCTATGTAATCGAGTCTGTGAGTTATATAATAAAGAGTAGTTTTGAGTTGAGGGCTTTGCTTGCTTGCTACGATCTTAAGGGAATTAAATAAAAGAAAGAAATAAAAAGATCATATATTGATCTTAGGGAGAGTAATGACTTCACATATAAAGAGTATGATGAATAAAAGTTGCTGAGAGTTGACAAACATAGTTTTGGTCATTGTTGCTATTAATAGGACGTAATAAAGAAAGAGAGGATCCACATATAAATATACTATCTTGGACATCTTTTGTAATTGCGAGAACTCATTAAAATATGACATGCTAAAAAAGTTGATGTTGGACAAGGAAGACAACATAAAATAGGTTATGTTTACTTATATCAGAATAGAAGTTATATTGTCATGGATCATGCAACATGTTCAGCTTGCCTTTCCCTCTCATGCTAGCCAAATTCTTTGCACCAAGTAGAGATACTACTTGTGCTTCCAAACATCCCTAAACCCAGTTTTGCCATGAGAGTCCACCATACCTACCTATGGATTGAGTAAGATCCTTCAAGTAAGTTGTCATCAGTGCAAGCAATAAAAATTGCTCTCTAAATATGCATGTTTTATTAGTGTGAAGAAAATAAGCTTTATACGAACTTGTGATATAGAAGAAGTAAAAGTGATGGACTCCATAATAAAGGTCTTTATCACAAGCGGCAATATAAAGTGACGTTCTTTTGCATTAAGATTTTGTGCTGTCGACGTTCTGGGAACGGGGGTCCCTAGACTTGCCTGCCTGCGGCCCACGGCGTGGCTCTGCGAGCGGGCCAGTATGGCCCATCTTCACCAACAAGCACTCAAGACCCTCGCGAGGGGGCCAAGCCTCGCGAGGCGGACGACACAAGAACTCCTCGGGGGCGGCCTCGCCAGGCTAGCTCGCGAGGGGCGGAGAGATCAAGGCAAGGCAAACCTCGCGAGGTTCTCATGACGTGAGCCATGACGATTGAGACCAGGCGGGCGCCAGGCAGGCGCCAGCGCGCATAGTGTCCTCGCTTCGTCTTTGGAGCTAAGGAGGCAAGCGCAGGCGAGGAGTACCAAGGCGTCAAGCAAAGGTTTCCATATCGGTGCAACGAGACCAAGACCAGCAGGACGGCAGAACGGAGGTCATCGTGGAGCCCAAGCCGGCGTCACCACCAGAGCCTTTGGCAGGCGAAGACCACCTTTAGTCAGGATAGCTTGTACTAGCTGTCCCCTTTCAAATTGGCCGTAGTGGCATCCCTTCCCGCTCAATATTTGGGAAGAGGACCGGGGCCTCTATAAATAGGGCTAGTCACCATAGTAGGAAGCCTCAACTCGTCTCGAACTCATTCAGTTCATCCTCACACCCACCAAGCACAAGAACACCTCACCTCAGGACGTTGTTCATCCCCTTGTACTGTTCATCCTCAGCCCGAGAGGCAATCCACCACACCACACTGGAGTAGGGTATTACAGTACAACGGTGGCCCGAACCAATATAAATCTTGTGTCTCTTGTGTTGCGAGTTCGTCAAGCTAAGCTTAGAGATCCCGGTGAGGCTGAGGGCGTGATTTGGTAGGGGGAGATCTTCGTGCGCACCCCAGTGGTCGAACCTTGAGGGCTTTGCCGGAACCCGAAATCTGACATTTCGCGCGCCAGGTAGGGGTGCGCCGAAGATCTCCTTCCGTTGATTCGCGTTCTGTCGCCTCGTCATTTCCATGGCAGACGCTCGCCGAGCTCGCGCTGAGCGCCGGGCCGCCCTCGGCGCCCGCGTCGCTCAGACCGCTCCTGTCGGCGGGCCACCCCGTCGCCTGCCGCCAATGCCGCCACCGGCCCGGCGGGGAACGAGCAGCAAGCATCCACGCTGCACCCCTCGGTGCGGCGGGACGGCGGCACCGCCACTCCGTCGCTGACCCCGGCCGGCTCGTTGTCTCACGCCCGTCTCGCTCCCACGAACGCGCAGGCCATGCTATGCATGGCGCGCGAACTCCTGCGCTACCGCCCCTCGACGAGCTCTACGAGGACTGGCTCGACTGCATCGCCGAGCTTGTCAGCGCCGCAGGGGGCTCCCCTATGCCGTCCCTCTCGCTGCCTCGCCCTCCGCCAGCTACAGGTGACGTGGCTCATGGAGCGCCTCCACCACCTCTGCCCCAAGACAGCGTCCTGGCGCCAAGACGCACGGCCCCTGGGCGCGACCCACCACGTCCGGCGCCCGCGCGAGAAGAAAGAAGCTGCCAAGAAGTCCCACGGCCGTGGGAGAACGCTCCTGCGCTCCCGGCGACGCTACGACAAAACCGTGAGCCACCTGCGGTGGCGGTGCGTGGGCATCAAGGCGAGGCTCCACATTAGCAAAGGGTCCCGGTGGCCACCGAGCGCTGCCGCGCCTTTACTCCTGAGCTGCGTAGCGTCGCATGGCCGAGCAAGTTCAAGCCAGACCTGCCTCCACGCTACGACGGCACCCGCCGACCCCGCGGAGTTCCTGCAGCTCTACGAGCTGAGAATCAAGGCGGCCAACGGCAACGAGAAAGTCTTGGCGAACTGGTTCCCAATGGTTCTCAAGGATGGCGCACGCTCGTGGCTCGTGAACCTGCCTCCAGGCTCGATCTCCTCCTGGAACGAGATGCGTGACCGATTCGTCGTTAACTTCTAGGGCACTCGCGACGGCCCTCCGGCCGTGGGTGACCTCCGCCACGTCAAGCAGCAGCCAGGGGAGACCCTCCAGAAGTACATCCAGCACTTCAACAACGTTCGTCTCAAGATCCCCAAGGTGACGGACGAGGCCATCATCTCTGCGTTCTCTGATGGCGTCCGCGACGTCAAGATGAAGGAGGAGCTCGCCATCCACGAGGAGCTGTGCACATCCCTGGATCTGTTCAACCTGGCGGCCAAGTGTGCAAGGGCTGAGGAAGGGCGCCTTTCCCTTCTCGAGCTCCCAGCTGCCGACCTGGAGGAGAAGAAAGCCATGGCCAAGGACGTGAAGCGCAAGGGAGCGAACGTACTTGCGGCGGAGCCGGACACGAAGCGCGGCAGGGACCAGCTTGAGTCATCCAAGAGCAGTCGACCGTTCTGCGCCTTCCACAACGTGCATAGCCACAACACCAATGATTGTCAAGAGCTCAGGGCATTCGCGACGGACGTTTCGGTCGACGCCCCGAGCGCAACGACCGAGGCTACGGCCGAGGAGGAGGACGTGGCTGAGGACGCTAGGACGACCGGGGCCCACGCCAGGAGTGGCGCGACCGGCCTTGTGAGGACCGCTGGCAAGATCAGCCTCGCGAGGGCACCTGGAGGGATCAGCCTCGTGAGGATCGCCCTCAAGGCAACACCGGTCTTCCTCCGCTGCCGCCACCACCAAGAAGGAACGACGACCACCATCAAGACGAGATGGCTGGGGGCTTCCAGGAGCCGCGTGCTATCGCCTGCATCTTGGGCGGAGCTCAAGCACCAGCCTCACAGTGTATCTTCAAGCAGTTTGCTCGCGAGGTGAACGCAGTCCTCCCCAAGCTCGAGGCCACACGCCCGCTCAGGTGGTCCAAGTGTGCTATTACCTTCAGCTCGGCAGACCAGCTCAAGTGTGCAGCCACCGCTGGTGCTCTCCCGATGCTCTGTTCACCCATCATCAGCAACGTGCAAGTCACCAAGACTCTCATTGACGGCGGTGCAGGGCTTAACGTCCTTTCCGTCGACATGTTCGACAACCTTCAAGTGCCCTACGATCAGCTTCAGCCTACCAAGCCTTTGTCAGGAGTGACCGACGGCTCCACCTCCCTGATAGGACAGGTCCGCCTCCCAGTCACCTTCGGACAGCGCGACAACTACCGCACCGAGCTCATCGACTTCGACGTCGCCCACATCCTTCCGCCATACAATGCCATCCTCGGGTGTCCAGCCCTGGCTAAGTTCATGGTGGTGACCCACCATGGCTACAACGTCCTCAAGATGCCAGGAAGCGGCGGAATCATCACAGTCCCCTGCGAAGAAAGAGATGCGGTGTGCTCCCTCGAGCGTGCCTTCCAAGCTGCAGCAATCGAAGACCCTGACAGCAAGGGCGAGTACCCTCCTAAGGCCATCCCCAAGAAGAAGAAGCAGCTGCTCCGCACAGGGCCTCAGCGGAGCGGCGCCACAAGCGGTGCCACATCAGGATCGGCGCCCGCACCTGGGGCGCCTCCCTCTATCGCATAGGAAGGCGCGCCCGGCACCCTCCTCAGGCAGGGCTCGGGGGCTCTCTTCTGGAGGGCCTCAGACCATGCCAACATTACGAGGGAGGCGCTCGGGCACCATTTGGAGTTGTGCTTCGTGGCACGTTTCCCTCAGGAGGACATAGGGCGAGGAGCGCCCCGCGCTCAGGAGTTCATTACCAAGACCACTCAGGAACTGCAGGATGCAAGGGCCATGCGCGGCGATCGCCGCTCACCTGGCGCAGCCCCCCATCCAGGCGAGGGTGCTGGGCCACACGTCTGCATCAACGTCCGAGGGCTTAACAGGGCCGCATCTCAGGAGCTCTTCTGGCCTTCGCGCGTGGGACGCTGCGAGGGCCCACCGCACAGCTACGTTCGTATGCCATTCGGCCTACCGAGCGTGGCATCCGCCTACCAGCGCAACTTGCGGCGCGTCCTGGCGGCTCAGGAGGCCAGGCACTACACAGTCCTGGCGGAGATGGAGACGGTCCTCAAGGAACCGCCTGGACCCCCAGAGCCTCCCGAGGCTCAGGGCCCCGGTGGCTCGTGAGGAGCAACCGCTTCGCCGCGCACCTTCAGCTGCCCCAACACCCCTTCTGCAACGGAACCAGGTGACATTTTCCAAGTTTATTTAGCTGGGAGCACCCTCAGGGCTGCATCATTCCCATGTCGCGTGGGTCCGTCCCTGCGGCATGTATCCCTTTTTTATGTCTTTAGCTTACCTTGCTGGGGGCGCCCCTCGGGCTGCATCATCCCCAAGCCGCTCGGGCCTAACCCAGTGGCATGTATCTCCCCTGTGTTTACTTGAGCCAGTTTGCTTTCCATGCTTAATCTATCTATGACTATCACCTGCTTGATTGTCACCTACCATGGGAGCCGCGCGCCGATCGTCTTTCTTCAGGGCCCTTCGCGTGAGAAGGTTAGGCACGGCGTCTGTGCTCGGGCCCGTCCCTGCAGCGTCGATAAATCCAATGGCTGAGCTCTGTCTGGCGGGCCGGTCCCGTTCATGTCACCTCCTGGGGCCGTTGGTGCTTGGCCTTCTCACGCGATAACCCCAGGAGATTCGTTCGGCGCAGGTTGTCTAACCACCTCGCACGACCACCACAGCAAGCAAGGATCAAGACCAGGTGCAACCCGCCTTGAGGTAGGGCCTCGTGAGTCCCGTGCTGGCTCACGAGTGCGCAGACACACCTCGTCTAGCCCTGCCGTGCAAGCCATGTGTCAGGGCGGGGCTGTACACGCCCTGGGGGCTCTCGGCGGTAGGGAGTCCCCTCCCACGTACCAGTGGAAGCACCATGCTTCGCGCTGGCCGTCGACACTGTCGAGGAGCGGCTATGCCCATGCAAGTGCGGAAGCACTTTGCTCCGCGCTGGTGATAAACAACTGAGGGCGGCCCCGCGGCCGTATCAACTTCAGGGAGCCCTTGAGCTCAGTGTCTGGCCTCACCGCAACACCTCCCTTCGGGAGAGTCACGCGAGGGGGCTAGGCACGGGGGCTGCGCTTGGGTCACGCCCAAGCGTACGCGACCCAACCAGGTCCCCCGGACCTAGTCGTTGTGCGCCCCTCCCGAGCCGAGGCTCGGCGAGTGCAAAGGTATGACGGTTGTTTGCACGTCAAGGGGGACTCCTGAGCATCGCGACTCAGGAGCCTAACTGGTCGCGTAGCCCCTCACTCCTTGGTCTCGTCCTGATCTTCGGATGACCCAACGACGGCTGAGGTATGAGCACGGCCGGGCCCTACCGATGTAGAACACTAAACCTATCCTCGCGTTTCCTTCCTATAAGCTATTTGCGCGTCAAAGGGGACTCCTGAGCATCGCGACTCACGAGCCTAACTGGTCATGTAGCCCCTAACCCCTTGGCCCCGTCCTGGTCTCCGGACGATCCAACGGCGGCTGACGTATGCGCGGGGCCGGGCCCTCCCGACGTAGAACGTAAAGCAAATAGGAAGAAAATCGCAAAATCTCAAAAGCAAATATTACAAGACATATTGTTCTCTCAGATATCAAACACAAGTTCAAACGCCTCCATGAGGCATGATGCATGTTGCAGGAGTTAAACAGGAAAGCAGCCGCAAGCGAATCATCCCTGGGCACCGCCGACGTCCGCAAGGGGTGTTCCTTCCTTGGTGGCATCGCCTTCGCCTGTACCACTAGCCGGAGTCGCAGGATCGGTAGCACCACCGGTTGAAGGCGCGAGAGTGAAGGCGTGGAACTTCTTCAGCAGGGCCTCCACCTGGCCCTTCACGGCTGCTACAGCGGCCGCACAACGCTCGTCGTCCACAGGCTCTAGCAGCTCGTCAAGGCGGGCAGTGGGATCGCGAAGATGGAGGTGGCTGAAGACACGCGTCAGCGCGACTGAGGAAAGAACGCGGGCTTCTTCCTCTGCCATGGGACCAGTGCCGCTCACGACCTCCTCGAGCGCGTCAACCAAGTAGGGAAGCAGCTGGGCGGGACCGTCCTCATCGGTGGTCAGCGGCCTCTCCAAGCCCTTCTCGTAGAGTGCCTTCAGCGCCGCGCGGGACCTTTTCTCGAGGAGCACAAAGGCCACGCGGTCCTCGGTCAGGACCTTCGCCTTGGCTTCAAGATCGGCCTTCTCCGCCTCCACCTTCCGCTCGAGCTCCTCCAGCCGGCTGCGTTCCATGGCCTGCGCCTTCGCCAACTCTCCCAGCTCAGCGTCGCGATCCTTGATGGTGTCTTCCCGGGCCTTCATCTTCTCCTCATCCGCCTGGCGGCCACGAGCTTCTTCTGCGCGTAGATCGCGTAGGTTCTTCAGCTCGGCCTCCAGCGCCCAGCAGCGATCCTGGGCGGTCTCGGCATACTTCACTGCAACTTCGCGAGCAACCGCGACTGGGGCGGCGGCCTGCCTCTCCTTGTCGGAGTTCGCCCGGCCTGGCTCAGCATCACTCGAACAGACGCGTCAGAATAAAGCCAGTCGGAGACCAGCTCCAGGCGACCGGCCGCCAGGTGGAGGTCGGGGCCTTGAAGATCCTCTCGCAGCCGGGTCATCTCAAGAAGAGCACTCTCCAAGACATCAGGGGAGACAGAAGGACCTGGAAGCAGTGGCGCAGCAGGAGGAGGAGACAGTGTCATCACCAGGGCCTGGGAGACCGGGGGCTCCTGAGCTTCGGGGACCCCAGCGGCCGGGCCAGACACCAACGCCTCTGGAGCCAGCGGGGCCACGGGGGCTGACTCCCCACGAGGATGCTCCTCCAGGCCTCGCGAGGACGACCGGGCCGGGGAGGAGCGAGTGCCGTCGCTTCCCTTCTTCACGAAGGGGGTTGCGGCTGCTGCAGATGGTTCAGCCCCGGACGGGGTCGCTTCATCCACCTTCCTCTTCTTCGCCGCAGGCGGCGGCCTAACCAACCAATGATGAACATCAAGAAGCAGCAGCATAAGCAAGAACAAGGCAAAGCACGGGCACTTACTGGTCCACTGCGGCGTAGTCCACCCTCCGCTTGCCGAGCGTGAAGCATGAGAGCCTCGAAGCTTGAGGCGCGGGCGCGCGGGCTCCAGGAGCAGAAGACGGGGAGCCGGAGGGGCCGGAGGCAGCCCCAGGCGGCGTCGAAGTAGGAGCAGCATCTCGGGAGACCAGCGCCAACCTGCATGTAACGCCCATGATGCGGCTATATCTCCCACGTGTCGAGGCACGACTTAGAGGCATAACCGCATTGTAGGTATTGTCGCAAGAAGGGTCATCTTCACACAATCCCATGTAATGAACAAGAATGGGATAACGAGAGTTGGCTTACAATCGCCACTTCACACAATACATAAATTAATTCATACATCATCCAAAATCCACACATAGACCGACTACGGTCAAAACCAAATGAAAATAAGATAACCCCAAATGCTAGATCCCCGATCGTCCCAACTGGGCTCCACTACTGATCAACAGGAAACGAAACATAGTAACGACCACGTTCCTCGTCGAACTCCCACTTGAGCTCGGTTGCGTCATCTGCACTGGTATCGTCGGCACCTGCAACTGTTTTGGTAGAATCTATGAGTCACAAGGACTCAACAATCTCACTCCCACGAGATCAAGACTATTTAAGCTTATAGGAAAGGATGGTGTAATGAGGTGGAGCTGCAGCAAGCACTAAGCATATCTGGTGGCTAACATACGCAAAAGAGAGCGAGAAAAGAAGCCACGCACCGGTTGCGAAGCTAGAAATGATCAAGAAGTGATCCTGGAACTACTTACGTTCATGCATAACTCAAACCGTGTTCACTTCCCGGACTCCGCCGAAAAGAGACCATCACGGCTACACACACGGTTGATGTATTTTAATTAAGTCAAGTGTCGAGTTCTCTACAACTGGACATTAACAAATTCCCATCTGCCACATAACCGCGGGCACGGCTTTCGAAAGATAATACCCTGCAGGGGTGTCCCAACTTAGCCCATTATAAGGTCTCACGGTCAACGAAGGATAAACCTTCTCCCGGGAAGACCCGATCAGTCTCGGAATCCCGGTTTACAAGACATTTCGACAATGGTAAAACAAGAGCAGCAACACCACCCGCTGTGCCGACAAATCCTGATAGGAGCTGCACATATCTCGTTCTCAGGGCACACCGGATAATCTAAGCGTACAGGTACCAACGTAACCCAAGTTGCCAAGGGACGGTCTCGCACGGTGCTCTAGTTTGGACCAACACTCGGAGGAGCACTGGCCCGGGGGTTAAAATAAAGATGACCCTCGGGCTCGCGAAAACCCAAGGGAAAAAGGCTTAGGTAGGAAAATGTAAAACCAAGGTTGGGCCTTGCTGGAGGATTTTTATTCAAGGCGAAATGTCAAGGGGGTCCCATAAATCACCCAACCGCGTAAGGAACGCAAACTCAAGGAACATAATACCGGTAAGACGGAAACTAGGGCGGCAAGAGTGGAACAAAACACCAGGCATAAGGCCGAGCCTTCCACCCTTTACCAAATATATAGATGCATTAAATTAAATAAGAGATATTGTGATATCCCAAAATATCCATGTTCCAACATGGAACCAACTTCAACTTCACCTGCAACTAGCAACGCTATAAGAAGGGCTGAGCAAAAGCGGTAACTTAGCCAAACAACGGTTTGCTAGGAAAGGATGGTTAGAGGCTTGACATGGCAATATGGGAGGCACTATATAGCAAGTGGTAGGTAGCGCAGCATAGCAATAGAACGAACAACTAGCAAAGCAAAAATAGAAGTGATTTCGAGGGTATGGTCATCTTGCCTGCAAGGTTCTCAGAGTTGTCGAAAGCTTGATCCTCGTAAGCACACTCAACAGGTTCCTCGTTCGCGAACTCGTCTCCCGGCTCTACCCACAGCAAGAACACAAGCAATGGAACCACAATCAATCACGGAAAATGCACAAGCAACATAATGCAATACATGCATGATATGCGAGATATGATATGCGGATGCGTATGCGTGCTCCGGAAGCAAAAGGATGAACAAGGCAGTAACTTGGCAAACCAAGTATGCCACTGGAAAGATGAGATGATTTTGGTCGAAATCGATATAAAGATCACCGGAAACGGATGCACGGTTTGCAAATGGCAAGCAAAACAAGAATGACACGATTCTGTGATTGACAGCATGATAGCACTTAGAATACAACTATGCTATAGCACCCCAACATAGCAACAAAGCATATGGCAGTGATCTACAGGAGATGCTTGACAAAACATGAACACTGAGCTATGGCTAGATCACACCATAACAGACTCAAACAAGCATGGCAAAAGTGCAAAAGATATCAGCTTAACAGACTTAGAGAAAATACTGGACATGGCTGAAACAACATCAGGTAGCAATGTTCAAAGCAAGGAATCAACATAGCAACAAATCACATGGCAGTAATCTACAGGAGATGCTTGACAAAAGATGAACACTGAGCTATGGCTAGTTCTCAACATATCAAGCTCAAACAAGCATGGCAAAAGTGCAAAAGATAACAGGTTCACAGACTTGGTGAAAAACTGGACATGGCAGAAAACAGCATCAGGTAGCAATGTTCAGAGCACGAAATCAACATGCTACAGGAACTTAACAAGGCATGGCATGAATCTACTAAATGCATAGAACAAAAGTCCCTTACTGACCATGAGTCAAAAAGGTACAGAAGATATGATGGCACCCATGTAAACATAGCAAGTTCCGTTAACAGGTTTCAGACTTAGCAGAAAACAGAACATGGCATTAACAGAATTATGAAGGCATCTTGATGAGCTTGATTCACTCATCACAAAGCAATGCATGACAAAACAAGCATACCTACAACAATATGGCATGTTTATGAAGCTAACCATGGAAAGAGCAAGTTTATAGCATGTATGGATCAACTACAACAACCTTGGCAAAATTGAATATCTGTTAACAATCTGCCAGGAATATTTTATAGCAAAAAGTAGAGCAAGATTGAGACATGCTAGGGCACTCCATAATTGCAAACATGTGCATGGATGGATATAGCACAACTATATCTACAAAACATACTTACTGAACATACTCAAAAGAAGCATGGATCTCACTGTAGACACATGGATACATGGCAACAAAATAACAGCAGTAACAGACTTGGCAAAATTCTATGTCCCTGAAAACAGAAACATCACGAAGCCTAGTTTGCATGCTTGTGCTAGTCACCACATAAATCACAAAAATACATGGCATACACCTCTGTAAAGATGGCATGGCACAGATCAAAACACCCGTAGAGCGCATGCCCATAAGATGCACACATCAAATGCAACAAAAATAACAAAACATCAAATTCTGATAAGTAACAGCAGTAAACATCATATAGCACTCTTGCATCAGAGATTTGGGCATCAAGATGGACTCAAACGAGCATGGCACAATGGAACAAAATGAAGAGCATCTCGTGACGAACATTTCGATATATCATGCACGCAGAACGGAGCAGTATGTAATGAGATATGCCATGATGAACAGAGCAACATATTGCAATAACTTTAGGACTTAGAGGAAAATCGGGGTCAACCTCTCCAGATCTAGGGTTCCTCGCGCGAACCAAGGATGGCCGGAGGAGAGGGCGACGGCGGCCGGAGCTCGGGGAGGCCGGGGAAGGAGGAGGCGACGGGGCAGTCGCGGGTGCGGGCGGCGGAGCCAACGGGAGTGGAGGCGGCGGGGACGGGCGCCGGCGCGGGCGGCGGCGGGGTCGGCGTCCAGAGCGCAAGGACGGCGCGGCGAGGTCCGGCGGGGAGCGGGAACAGCGGCGGCGGGGGGGGGGGAGCCGCGGCGGAGCGGAGGAGCGCACGGGAGGAAGCGCGGGAGGCGCCGGGCGGCGGAGCGGGCCGGGGGGCCCCGCGCGGGCCTGGCGGGCCGGCGGCGGCGCGCGGTGGCTGGGGCCACATGGCGCCCTCCGGTTGGCCGCGGGCGGGGGCGGATTCCGTCCGGCGGCGGAGAGGGAGCGGGGCTAGGGTTTTGGGACCCGGAATTTCGGAGGGGTGCACATATTTATAGGTAGAGGGAGCTAGGGGACTCCAAATGGAGTGCGGTTTTCACCCACACGATCGTGATCGAACGACCGAGAGCATGGAAGTGACCTAGGTGGGTTATTGGGATGTTTGGAGGGGTTTTTTGCTGCAACACACAAAAGGCCTTTACGGTTACCCGGTTAACCGTTGGAGCATCAAACAACCTCCAAATGCAACGAAACTTGACAGGTGGTCTACCGGTGGTGTACCAAGGCCACTTGGAAAACCTCGGTCCATTTCGAGAAAGTTTAACACCCGCTCACGAAAAGAGACAAGAGGGTTGCGCCGGTGCACGTGGGAGTGTCGGATTGCAAAACGGACAACGGGGAAAATGCTCGGATGCATGAGACGAACACGTATGCAAATGCGATGCACATGATGACATGATATGAGATGCATGACATGAATAAAAAATGCAAAACGAAAAACAAAAAACCCAACCACAGAGGGAATATCATAACACATAGCCGGAAATAGCAAGAGTTGGAGTTACAATTATGGAAAGTTATATCCGGGGTGTTACACTGCACTTCGTCGGGATCACGGGCGGCTCCCCCTTCTCCTTGCGGGCACCGGCCTCATCGTCATTTGGCAGGGTGTGGAGGATGTCAGCCTTGCTCAAGGGGGAGGTCTCCCCCATCCCTTCAGGGGTCACCTCCGAGTCGTGCTCCTCGTCCTCCTCCTTTTCCTCCCCGCGGGATTCATCAGAAGACAGATCCACCAGCGTTGGCTCCATAGGGGCCCCGGTGGGCGCCGGCAGCACCAGCCCGCACCCGTCAAAGGTCGACCTGGTGGCCACGACCTGCGCCCCGTCCTTGCGGTGGAACAAGGGAATGAAGACACTCGACGGGTACTCCTGGTCGTCCCCGACCAGGAGGCGGAGAGCCGCAACCAGCTCACCATTAGGCAAGGCTTCCGGGCTCAGGTGAACCTTGTCCTCTTCGTCCCCAAGCCTCCACAAGGGGCGCGTACGCGCCTGAAGCGGGGCCACGCGCAGCATCAGGAATTCCCTCAGGAGCATGGCCCTTGTCACCTTTGCCGCCTTCGCGTTGCCCGGCTTCAGGTCGGCGTTCATCTGCTCCAGCACCAACGTCGCCCGCTCATCAGTGAGCTTTGCGCAAGACCACCCCTTGTCGGACTGGGGCATCTCCGTTGGCAGCACCAAGTGTGGGTGGATGCACTTGGTGTCCATCATGACCCACTTGCTCCTGAAGCCGTCGGCCTTCTTCCCAGCCTTTGAGATCGAGTTGGCCTTGCCGGCTGCGATGAAGTTGGCACACCCGGAGGTATGACCCTCGTTGATGCGGAGGAAGAAGAAGTGGCGCAGCAGAGCCACGTACGACATCATGTCGAGGTACGCCTCGCAGTAGAAGGCGAAAATCGACAAGAGAAGGAAAGAGTTGGGATGAAGATGTAGCGCCTGCAGCCCGTAGTGGCCAAGGACCTCATAGAAGAAGTCTGAGAAGGGGGGAACCGGCCCCGCGACGATGCTGCTCATGAAGAAGGGGAAGAAGGTGCTTCCCTCGGGCTCCGGCACGGTAGAGCCAGCCCGGAGCTCAGTCTTCCCCCTCTTGTTGCTTTCCGCCGCCGTCAGCAGGCGCGTGGCGGTGAGGCTCTTCTCCGACACGTTGGGCGCGTCGAGAGCTGGCTCGTACCAAGCCGGCGACTAGGCAGGCTTGAACTTCCGGGGCGCCATTGGTCGCTGCTGCGGAAGGGGATGGGAGAAGGTCTGGAGATTTCGGAAGCAAGGAGCAAGAAAGGGGATCTGGAGCTGTCGGATCACGGGTACCGGCAAAACCCTTAAGGTTCGAACACTGGGGTGCGCGCGAAGAATTCCTCCCTACCGATCCACGTCCTAACTAGCTAAGATCTCAAGAACGAACTTGACGAATTCACAACACAAAGGACACAAGATTTATACTGGTTCGGGCCACCGTTGTGGTGTAATACCCTACTCCAGTGTGGTGGTGGTGGATTGCCTCTCGGGTTGATGATGAAGAGTACAAGGGGAAGAATAGCCTCCTGAGGTTGAGGTGTTCTTGTGCTTGGTGTGTGGCTAAGGATCAGGTGGGATGCCTCTGAATCCGTTGTCTTTTTTCCTACGGTGGTGGCTAGTTCTACTTCTACAGGCCCTCGTCCTCTCCCCAAATATTGAGCGGGAAGGGAGCCAACAACGGCCAATTTGAAAGGGGACAGCTAGTACAGCTTGTCCTGATAAAAGCGGCCTTCGCCTGCAAAAGGCTCTGGTGGTGACGCCACCTTGGGCTCCATAGTGACCTCCGTCTTGCCGTCCTGCTGGTCTTGGTCTCGTTGCACCGATATGGAAACCTTTGCTTGATGCCTCGGTACTCCGCGCCTGCGCTTGCCTCCTTTAGCACCAAAGAGGAAACGAGGACGCTGCACGTGCTGGTGCCCACCTGGCGCCCGCCTGGTCTCGATCGTCATGGCTCACGTCACGAGAACCTCGCGAGGTTTGCCTTGCCTTGATCTCTCCGCCCCCCGCGAGCCTGCCTGGCGAGGCCACTCCTAAGGAGGTCTTGCGTCGTCCGCCTCGCAAGGCTTGGCCCCTCGCGAGGGTCTTGAATGCCTTGTTGATGAAGATGGGCCATACAGGCCTGCTAACAAAGCCACGCCATGGGCCGCAGGCAGGCAAGTCTGGGGACCCCCATTCCTAGAACACCGACAGTAGCCCCCGGGCCCAAGGCGCGCTCGGGCTTGGCTTCGAGGCGAAGCCAAAGGTCAAGTGCGGAGCACCGCAGGGCCCAAAAGCCTGCGGCCTTGGTCGACGCGTGGCGGTTGATTGGACGTGGGCGTCTCCGCTTCCCCATGCTACCTAGGTAACTTCCCTACTTGACAAAAGGCTGGCGCAGACTGTGTCTGCCTTCATTGCTTCTCTTCGGCTTGCTCAGATCCCCTTTCTTGCGCTCTGCTTCCGAAATCCTCAAATCTGCTTCCATCCCCCACCGCATCAGCGACCGATGGCACCGCACAAGGTCAAGCCCTCCTCGTCGCCGGCTTGGTACGAACTTGCTCTCGACGTGCCCAACATCTCGGAGAAGAGCCTCGCCGCTACGCGCTTGCTCACGGCGGGGGAGAGCAACGAAGGGGGAAGACGGAGCTCCGGGCTGCCTCTGACATGCCGGAGCCCGAGGGGAGCACGTTCTTCCCCTTCTTCACGAGCAGCATCGCCGCGGGGTTGGTTCCTCCCTTCTCCGACTTCTTCTATGAGGTCCTCGGCCACTACGGGCTGCAGGTGCTGCATCTTCATCCCAACTCCATCCTTCTCCTGTCCATCTTCGCCTACTATTGCGAGGCGTATCTGGGCGTGATGCCGTCCATGGCACTGCTGCGCCACTTCTTGTTCCTCCGCGTTAGCGAGGGCCACATCTCTGGGTGCGCCAATTTCATCGCGGCCGGCAAGGCCAACTCGATCTCGAACACCGGGAAGAAGGTCGACAACCTCAGGGCCAAATGGGTCATGATGGGCGCCAAGTGCGTCCACACGCGCTTGGCGCTGCCGACGAAGATGCCCCGGTCCGACAAGGGGTGGTCTCGTGTAGAGCTTACTGACGAGTGGGTGTCTCCGGTGTTGGAGCAGATGAAGACCGACTTGAAGCCGGGCAACGCGAATGCGGCCAAAGTGACAGGGGCCATGCTCCTGAGGGAATTCTTGATGCTGCGCGTTGCTCCACTTCAGGCGCGTGTGCGCCCTTTGTGGAGGCTTGGAGATGAAGAGGACAAGATTCTCCTGAGCCCAGAGGTACCCGCCGAGCGCCTTCGTTCCTTTGTTCCACCGCAAGGACTGGGAGCAGATCGTGGCTTCCAGGCCGACCTTTGACGCGCGCGGGCTGGTGCCGCCGGTGCTTACTGGGGCCTCTGCAGTGCCGAGGCCGGTGGAGCTGTCTTCTGATGAGCCCCACGGGGAGGAAGAGGGGGAGGAGGACTCGGGGGAGACCCCCGAGGAGATGGGAGAATCCTCCCCTTGAGCAAGGCTGACATCCTCCGCGCCCTTCCTGACGACGCCGAGGTCGACACCCGCCCGGAGGAGGGAGAGCTGCCCACTATCCCGACAAGGGGCAGGTCGTCGCCGATTTCTCGAGGTGCCGCCTCCGCCTCGACGCCGCCTGGAGCTGCCTCCGGCCCTGCTGCCGCGCCGTCTTCTGCTCCCGGAGCCTGTGTGCCCACTCCTCAGGCTCCGACGCTTTCGGGTTTTAGGCTCCCCAAACGGACGGTGGATTATGTCGCGGTGGATCAGTAAGTGCTTCGAGCTTCCTCTTGTTCCTGCTTGTACTTGCTATTTTCTGACGTTCACCCTTGGTCGATCAGGCCGAAGCCTTCGGCGAAGAAAAGGAAAGAGGATGCAGGGGCCGCGCCCCCTCCGCAGAGAAAGGAGGCAAAAACACTCACACCTCCCCAGCCCGGTCGCCCTCACGAGGCCAAGAGGAGCATCGCTGGGAGGAGTCAGCCCCCGTGGCCCCGCTGGCTCCGGAAGTGCCGGTGCCTGGCTCGGGTGATGAGGTCCCAAAGGCTCAGGAGCCCTTGATCTCCCAGGCTCTGGTGACAACGCCGCCCCCTCCTCCTGCTGCGCCTCTGGCCCCAGGTTCTTCTGCTTCCTCTGCCACCTTGGAGCATGTCCTTTCGGAGATGGCCCAGCTGCGGGAAGATCTCCTGGGCACGGACCCGCGCCTGGTAGCCGGGCGCCTGGAGCTGGCCTCTGGCTGGCTTCACTCTGACTCAGCGGTTCGTGCGTCGCTGAGCCAGGCCGCGGCGGCCTCCGAGAAGGAGAAGCAGGCCGCTGCCAAACCTGCGGCTGATCGCGAGGCGGTGCTGAAGGACGCCGAGGCCGCTCGCGACCTCTGCCGAGAGCTGGAGGACGAGCTGAAGAGCCTGCGCGACCAGTGCGCAGAAGAAGCACGTGGCCGCCGAGCGAAGGAGGAGGAGATGAGGGCCCGGGAGGATGCCATCAAGGGCCGCGACGCCGAGCTGGGAGGGCTGGCGAAGGCGCAGGCTGCGGAGCGCAGCCGGCTGGAGGAGTTGGAGCGGAAGGCGAAGGTGAAGGAGGCCGATCTTGACGGCAAGGCGAAGGTCCTGGCTGAAGACCGCGTGGCCTTCTCGCTTCTTGAGGAGAGGTCTAGCGTGGCGCTGAAGTCTCTGTACGAGAAGGGCTTGGAGAAGCCGCTGACCACCGACGAGGGTGGCGCTGCTCAGCTGCTTCCTCACTTGGTGAAGGCGCTTGAGGAAGTCGTGGAGGGCATCGGTCCCATGGCTGAGGCAAAGGCTCGTGTCCTTTCTTCAGCTGCACTGACGCGTGTCTTCAGCCATCTATACCTTCGCGACCCCAGTGCTCGTCTTGACGAGCTGCTGGAGCTCGTAGCTAATGAACACTGCGCGGCTGCCGCCGCAACCGTGAAAGGTCAAGTGGAGGCCCTGCTGAAGAAGTTCCACGGCTTTGTCCTCGCGCCCTCAACCGGCGATGCCACCGATCCTGCGACTGGCGGTGCAGGTGAAGGCGACGCTACCAAGCGAGGAGCACCTTCTGCGGATGATGGCGGTGTCCAGGGGTGACTTGCTTGCGGCTGATTCCCTGTTTTATCCCTACAACATGTATCATGCCTCGTGGAGGCGTTTAAACTCGTGCTTGGTATTTGGGAGAACGATCTGGCTTGTAGTATTTGCTTTGAGATTTTGCGATTTTCTTCCTATTTGCTTTGTGTTCTGCGTCGGGAGAGCCCGACCCCGCGCATACCTCAACTGCTGTTGGGCCGACCGGAAACCAGGACAGACCAAGGAGTGACGGGCTACGTGACCAGTTAGGCTCCTGAGTCGCGATGCTCAGGAGTCCCCCTTGACACGCAAACAGCTTATAGGAAGTATACACGAGGATAGGTTAATGTTCTACGTCGGCAGAGCCCGGCCCCGCGCATACCTCAACCGCCGTTGGGCCGACCGGAGACCAGGACGGACCAAGGAGTGAGGGGCTACGTGACCAGTTAGGCTCCTGAGTCGCGATGCTCAGGAGTCCCCCTTGACGCGCAAACATCTCCATACCTGCCCTTGCCGAGGCTTGGCTCGGGAGGGGCGTGCGACGACCAGGTCCGAGGGACCTGGTTTGGGCGGCATACGCTCGAGCGTGACCCAAGCATAGCCCCAGTGCCCAGCCCCCTCGTGCGACTCTCCCGAGGGGAGGCGTTGCGGTGAGGCCGGACACTGAGCTCTAGGCTCCCTGAGGTTGGTACGGCCGTGAGGCCGCCCTCAGTTGTTTATCACCAGCGCGGAGCATAGTGCTTCCGCTTGTGCATGGGCATAGCCGCTCCTCGGCAGTGTCTTCGGCTAGCGCGGAGCATGGTGCTTCCACTGGGCGTGGGAGGGGGACTCCCTACTGCGGAGAGCCCCCAGGGCGTGTAAAGCCCCGCCCTGACACGTGGCTTGCAAGGCAGGGCTAGACGAAGTGTATCTGGGCACCCGTGAGCCAGCGCGGGATTCACGAGTCCCTACCTCAAGGCGGGTTGCACCTGGTCTTGGTTCTTGTTTGCTGTGTTAGTCCTGCGAGGTGGTCAGACAACCTGCGCCGAACGAATCTCCTAAGGTTATCGCGTGAGAAAGCCAAGCACCAACGGCCCCAGGAGGTGACGTGAACGGGGCCGGCCCGCCAGACAGAGCTCAGCCGTTGGATTTATCGACGCTGCAGGGACGGGCCCGAGCACAGACGCCGTGCTTAACATACTCACGCGAAGGATCTTGAAGAAAGACGACCGGCGCGCGGCTCCCATGACGGGCGACGATCGAGCAGGTAATAGTTATAGGTAGATTAGGCACGGAAAGCATACTGGCTTAAGTAAATGCAAGGGAGATACATGCCACTGGGTCAGGCCCGAGCGGCTTGGGGATGATGCAGCCCGAGGGGCGCCCCCACCAAGGTAAGCTAAAGACATAAAAAGGGGTACATGCCACAGGGACGGACCCACGCGGCCTGGGAATGATGCAGCCCGAGGGGCGCTCCCAGCTGAATGAACTTGGAAAATGTCACCTGGTTCTGTTGACGAAGGAGAGTTGGGGCAGCTGAAGGTACGCGGCGAAAGGGATGCTCCTCATGAGCCACCGGGGCCCTGAGCCTCGGGACGCTCTGGGGGTCTAGGTGGTTCCTTGAGGACCGTCTCCATCTCGCCAACACTGCGTGGTGCCTGGCCTCTTGAGTCGCCAGGATGCTCCGCAGGCTGCGCTGATAGGCGGTCGCCACGCTCGGCAGGCCAAAAGACATGCGAACGTAGTTGTGAGGTGGGCCCTCGCAATGTCCCATGCGCGAAGGCCAGAAAAGCTCATGAGAGGCGGCCCCGTTGAGCCCTGGGACGTCGATGCAGACGCGCAGCCCGGCATCCTCGCCTGGATGGGGAGCTGCGCCTGGTGAGCAACAGCTGCTGCGCATGGCCCTTGCGTTTTGTAGTTCCTGAGTGGTCTTGGTGATGAACTCCTGAGCGATGGGTGCTCCTTCCCTGTGTCCTCCTGAGGGAAACGTGCCGTGAAGCACGCCTCCAAGCGGTGCCTAAGCGCGCCCCTCGTGATATTGGCAAGTCTGAAGCCCTCCAGAAGAGAGCCCCCGAGCCCTGCCCGAGTGGGGCGCCGGGCGTGCTTTCCTATGCAATGGAGGGAGGCACCCCAGGTGAGGGCGCTGATCCTGACGAGGTTCCAGCTGCAACGCCACCCTCCCGAGGTCCTGCACGGCGTAACTGCTTCTTCTTCTTGGGGGTGGTCTCAGGAGGGCGCTTGCCCTTGCTATCGGGGTCGTCGATTGCTGCAGCTTGGAAGGCACGCTCGAGGGAGCACACCGCATCTGTTTCTTCGCATGGGACCGTGATGATTCCGCTGCTTCCCGGCATCTTGAGGACATTGTAGCCGTGATAGGTCACCGCCATGAACTTGGCCAGGGCTGGGTACCCGAGGATCGCATTGTATGGCAGGCATATGTAGGCAACGTCGAAGTCGATGAGCTCGGTTCCGTAGTTGTTGCGTTCTCCGAAGGTGACAGGGAGGCGGACCTGCCCGATTGGTGTGGTGGAACCGTCGGTCACTCCTGAGAACGGCTTGGTAGGCTGAAGCTGGTCATATGGCACTTGGAGGTTTTCGAACGTGTCGACGGACAGGATGTTGAGCCCTGCGCCGCCGTCGATGAGGGTCTTGGTAACTTGCACGTTGCTGATGACTGGTGAGCAAAGCATTGCGAGGGTGCCAGCGGTAGCTGCGCACTTGAGCTGATCTGCCGAATTGAACGTGATGGCTCACTTGGACCACCTGAGCGGGCGCGTGGCCTCGAGCTTGGGGAGGACTGCATTCACTTCACGAGGAAACTGTTTGAAGATACGCTGTGAGGCTGGGGCTTGAGCTCCACCGAAGATGCAGGCGATAGCACGTGGCTCCTGGAAGACCCCAGCCCCCTCATCTTGATGGTGGTCGTCGTTCCTTCTAGGCGGTGGCGGTAGTGGGGGGAGACCGGCGTTGCCCTGAGGACGATCCTCACGAGGCTGGTCCCTCCAGGCGCCTTCGCGAGGTTGATCCTGCCAGCGGTCCTCGCGAGGCCGGTCGCGCCACTCCTGACGCGAGCCACGGTCGTCCCAGCGTCCGCCACCACGTCCTCCTCCTCGGCCGTAGCCCCGGTCGCTGTGCTCGGGGCATCGACCGAAGCGTCCTTCCTAGATGGCTCTGAGCTCTTGACAGCCGCTGGTATTGTGGGTATGCAGGTTATGGAAGGCGCAGAACGGTCGGCTGCTCTTGGATGACTCAGGCTCGTCTCTGCCGCGCTTGGTGTCTGGTTCCGCTGCGAGCACGTCTGCTCCCTTGCGCTTCACGTCCTTGGCCTTGCCTTTCTTCTCCTCCGGGTCCGCAGCTGGGAGCTCGAGGAGGTAGAGGCGCCCCTCCTCAGCTCGTGTGCACTTGGTCACCAGGTTGAACAACTCCAGAGACATGCACAACTGCTCGTGGATAGCGAGCTCCTCCTTCATCTTGACGTCGCGAACGCCATCACAGAACGCGGAGATGATGGCCTCATCCGTCACCTTGGGGATCTTGAGGCGGGCGTTGTTGAAGCGCTGGATGTACTTCTAGAGGGTCTCTCCTGGTTGTTGCTTGACGCGGCGCAGTTCACCCGAGGCCGGCAGGCGGTCGCGAGTGCCCTGGAAGTTGGCAAAGAAATGGTTGCGCATCTCGTCCCAGGAGGAGATCGAGCCTGGGGGCAGATTCAGGAGCCAGGAGCAGGCACCATCCTTGGGAGCCATGGGGAACCAGTTCGCCACGACTTTCTCGTCGCCGTTGGCCACCTTGATGCTCAGCTCGTAGAGCTGCAAGAACTCTACGGGGTCGGGGGTGCCGTCGTAGCGAGGAGGTAGATTTGGCTTGAACTTACCCGACCAGGCAACGCTACGCAGCTCGGGGGTGAAGGCGCGGCAGCCGGCCATGGTCACTGGGGCCCACCTTGGAGGTGGAGCTTGGTCTTGGTGCCCGCGCGCCGCTACGACAAGCGGCGTGGGGCCTTGCCGCAGCAAACGATCCTGGCGCGGCGGAGCGAGGAGCGGCGGAGCGTTCTCTTGCGGTCGAGGGACTTCTTGACAGCTTCTTTCTTCACGCGCGGGCGCCGGACATGGTGGGTCACGTCGTGGAGCCGCGCGCCTTGGCGCCAGGGCACCGTCTTGGGGCAGAGGTGGTGGAGGTGCTCCGTGAGCTACATCGCCTGTAGCTGACGGAGGGCGAGGCGGAGAGAGGGACGGCGCAGGGGAGCCCCCTGCGGTGCGGACAAACTCGGCGATGCGGCCGAGCCAATCCTCGTAGAGGTCGTCGACTGGGCAGTAGCACAGGAGCTCGTGCGCCATGAGGAGCGCGGCCCGCGCGTCCACGGGAGCGCGACGTGCATGGGACGAGGAACCGGCCGGCGTGAGCGATGGAGTGGCGGTGCGGCCGTCCCACCGCACTGAGGGGTGCAGCGAGGATGCTTGCTGCTCGTTCCTCGCCGGGCCGGTGGCGGCGTTGGCGGCAGGCGACGGAGAACGACGAGGTGGCCCGCCGACGGGAGCCGTTTGAGCGACACGGGTGGCGAGGGCAGCCCGGCGCTCAGCACAAGCACGGCGAGCGTCCGCCATGGAGACGACGGAGCGACTGGACGCAGAGCGACAGAAAGGAAGCTTCGGCGCACGCCTACCTGGCGCGCCAAAATGTCGGATCACGGGTTCTGGCAAAACCCTTAAGGTTCGAACACTGGGGTGCGCTCGAAGATTTCCTCCCTACCGATCCACGTCCTAACTAGCTAAGATCTCAAGAACGAACTCGACGAACTCACAACACAAAGGACGCAAGATTTATACTGGTTCGGGCCACCATTGTGGTGTAATACCCTACTCCAGTGTGGTGGTGGTGGATTGCCTCTCGGCCTCATGATGAACAGTACAAGGGGAAGAACAGCCTCCTGAGGTTGAGGTGTTCTTGTGCTCGGTGTGTGGCTAAGGATCAGGTGGGATGCCTCTGAATCCGTTGTCTTTTTCCCTACTATGGTGGCTAGTTCTACTTATATAGGCCCTGGTCCTCTCCCCAAATATTGAGCGGGAAGGGAGCCAACAACGGCCAATTTGAAAGGGGACAACTAGTACAGCTTATCCTGACAAAAGCGGTCTTCGCCTGCAAAAGGCTCTGGTGGTGACGCCGCATTGGGCTCCATGGTGACCTCCGTCTTGCCGTCCTGCTGGTCTTGATCTTGTTGCACCGATATGGAAACCTTTGCTTGATGCCTCGGTACTTCGCGCCTGCGCTTGCCTCCTTTAGCACCAAAGAGGAAACGAGGACGCTGCGCGCGCTGGCGCCCGCCTGGTCTCAATCGTCATGGCTCACGTCACAAGAAACTCGCAAGGTTTGCCTTGCCTTGATCTCTCCGCCCCTCATGAGCCTGCCTGGTGAGGCCGCTCCTGAGGAGGTCTTGCGTCGTCCGCCACACGAGGCTTGGCCCCTCGCGAGGGTCTTGAATGCCTTGTTGATGAAGATGGGCCATACAGGCCTACTAACACAGCCACGCCGTGGGCCGCAGGCAGGCAAGTCTGGGGACCCCCGTTCCCAGAACGCCGACAGGAGCAAGGCGAACGGAAGCAATGAAGGCAAGCGTTGACTACGCCAGCCTTTTGACAGTCGGGCAGTTGCCGAGGCAGCATGGGGAAGCGGAGACGCCCACGTCCAATCAACCGCCACGTCTCGACCAAGGCCGCAGGCTGTTGGGCCCCGCGGTGCTCCGCACATGCCCTTTGGCTTCGCCTCGAAGCCAAGTCCGAGCGCGCCTTGGGCTCGGGGGCTACTGTCGGCGTTCTGGGAACAGGGGTCCCCAGACTTGCCTGCCTGCGGCCCACGGCGTGGCTCTGCGAGCGGGCCCGTACGGCCCATCTTCACCAACAAGTAGTCAAGACCCTCGCGAGGGGGCCAAGCCTCGTGAGGCGGACGACACAAGACCTCCTCGGGAGTGGCCTTGCCAGGCTGACTCGCGAGGGGCGGAGAGATCAAGGCAAGGCAAACCTCGCGAGGTTCTCATGACGTGAGCCATGACGATCGAGACCAGGCGGGCGCCATCGCGCATAGTGTCCTCGCTTCCTCTTTGGTGCTAAGGAGGCAAGCGCAGGCGAGGAGTACCGAGGCGTCAAGCAAAGGTTTCCATATCGGTGCAACGAGACCAAGACCAGCAGGACGGCAGAACGGAGGTCATCGTGGAGCCCAAGCCGGCGTCACCACCAGAGCCTTTGGCAGGCGAAGACCACCTTTAGTCAGGATAGCTTGTACTAGCTGTCCCCTTTCAAATTGGCCGTTGTGGCATCCCTTCCCGCTCAATATTTGGGAAGAGGACCGGGGCCTCTATAAATAGGGCTAGTCACCATAGTAGTAAGCCACAACTCGTCTCGAACTCATTCAGTTCATCCTCACACCCACCAAGCATGAGAACACCTCAACTCAGGAGGCTGTTCTTCCCCTTGCACTGTTCATCCTCAGCCTGAGAGGCAATCCACCACACCACACTGGAGTAGGGTATTACAGCACAACGGTGGCCCGAACCAGTATAAATCTTGTGTCTCTTGTGTTGCGAGTTCGTCGAGTTAAGCTTAGAGATCCCGGTGAGGCTGAGGGCGTGATTTGGTAGAGGTAGATCTTCGTGCGCACCCCAGTGTTCGAACCTTGAGGGTTTTGCCGGAACCCAAAATTCGACATGTGCATCCAACCATAAAAGCGCATGACAACCTCTGCTTCCCTCTGCGAAGGGCCTATCTTTTAGTTTTATCGTCTATGCAAGAGTCATGGTGATAATCGCCTTCCCTTTTTACACTTTTTCCTTTGGCAAGCTCTATGTGTTGGAGAGATCCGGATATATATATATGCACTGGGATATAGGTTTTCATAAAGTATTATTGTTGTCATTACCCTTGAGGTAAGAAGTTGGGAGGCGAAACTGTAAGCCCCTATCTTTCTGTGTGTCCTATTGAAACTTTGTACCCATAAGTATCGCGTGAGTGTTAGCAATTGTGAAAGACTAAATGATAGTTGAGTATGTGGACTTGCTGAAAAGCTCTTATATTGACACTTTCCGATGTTATGATAAGTTGCAATTGCTCCAATGACTCAGAAGTAAGCATAACAAAGCAGTAGCACAGTCAAGATGATGAAATGAAAACAAGCAATGAGTACAGGAAGCGTAAACACAGGATAAGAAGGCTGAAGACAAACTGATTGAAGAAATTAAACTGAGGAAATTGAGAAAGTCTTCAGTCAAAGTCTTCAAACAGTAATGATTAGGTACAACAACACAGAATGAGGAAATAAAGGGGTTGAGGAAAGAGAACCAGTTAGCTCGGTGAAGACAGTGATTTGGTAGACCAGTTCCAACTGCTGTGACAGTCGTACGTCTGGTTGGAGCGGCTAGGTATTTAAACCTGAGGACACACAGTCCCGGACACATAGTCCTCACCGTATTCTCCTTGAGCTAAGGTCACACAGACCTCGCCCAATCACTCGTGGTAAGTCTTCAGGTGACTTCCAAACCTTCACAAACTCGGTCACTCGGCGATCCACAATTTCCTCTTGGATGCTCTAGACCATGACGCCTAACCGTCTGGAAGATGCACAATCTTCAAAGGTAACAAGCATCGGTTCCATACAGGAAAAATCTCTTTAGTGATGCTCAATCACTTTGTGTTTGTAGGTGTTTGGGTTTGGGTTTTCCTCACTTGATGATTTTCGCTCAAAGTCCTCGGAGGATGGGATGCTCTCTATGACAAGTGTCAGTTTCTCTCGGAGCAGCCAACCAGCTAGTGGTTGTAGGGGGCGGCTCTTTATAGCCTAGGGAGCAGCCCGACATGATAAGACATAAATGCCCTTCAACGATATGAACGTTAGGTGGATAGATATTTTGGGACAGCTGGCGCGTAGCACAGCAACAGTCGGAAATTTGGCTATCAAATTCCTCAGGGCTATCATGTTCCTCACTTGTAGGCAATCCGCACTGGCGAATTCATAACTCCCCAGTCATAACAAATTCCTCAGAGACCAGAAGATCTTCGTCTCTGTCACTGAAGAAATTGACTCAACTGTATGAGATTTCCAATGGCTTCACTCGAAAGGATTGGTAGGTGTAGGATTTTGAGATGAGCATCAGTTGGAAATTTTTCCTTAGTTTTACCTCGACCCTCTTTAACAGTACGGTGTTTCCTATGACTCAAGAAAGAGAAAACGAAACTACGAAAACAAAAGCCTTCACGCTTCATATTCTTCGCATGAATACCAAGTCTTCACAGTCACACCAATTTCTTCACTTTCAGTCTTCAGAAAGCCAAAGTCCTCAGTTGAAGACATTCATTTTTAGGGGTCTACTTTATTTGTAAATATCAAACTCCTCATAGACTTATAGACCTGTGTACACTCACAAACGCATTAGTCCCTTAACCTATAAGTCTTCAATACACCAAAATCACTAAGGGGCACTAGATGCACTTAAAATCTCCCCCTTTTTGGTGATTGATGACAATATAGGTTAAGTTTTCAACGGGGATAAACATATGATGTGTAAATGGTGATATTGAGGAATTTGATTAAAAGATATAGAAGAACTCCCCCTGAAGATGTGCATGAGTGAGGAATTTGCTTTTGAGTAGCAATGCACATTGTAGAGTAGAATCATGGAGATCTCCCCCTATATCTTGTAATTCATACACGCATTTAACATATGATATGAAGAATTTGAAATGCATGATGAAATATGGTGACTGATGTAATTCAGCATGCGTGCATTAACATATATGAGGAAATAACATGCAGAAGAACATAGCAAAAGTATCAGACCACCATCGGACTTAAGTTTACAACTCAATCCAACAAAAACTTCAGAAGAACAAGAGTTGCAACTTAAAAAAAATGCCCATATAGAGACCCATTTGAAGACTAACTCAAATTTCTCCCCCTTTGTCATCGAATGACCAAAAGGGACGAAAAATGAGGACTAACGCCCCTGAAGAATATAATCACGAAGTCGATGGAGGAGCGCCAGCGTTGTTGGGGTCGTTTTGTTGATGTAGGGCCTGCCGCAGTGTCGTCCAAGTCTTCATTTTCATCAGTATCGCATGATGAAGAATATGAGCTGGCCACCAAGTGAGGAACTTTGACCTTCTTGAATTTCTTCGAAGGTGGTTGAGACCAGTCAAAGTCCTGCTTGAAGCCCATCTGCTTGAGATCTCCTTCACCGTAGAGATGAGACAAAACAGCCCAGGTGTGATCAAATACTTCATGTAGATAGTAATGGTTCTTCTTCATAGAGTTCTGTGTGATTGTCATGTTCTGAAGAATTGAACCAAACTGTCGTTTGACCCATTTGTGGTTGCGATCGACCTTCTGATGAAGACTGAGGAGAAGCTCACGATCAGTCAGCACCCTTGGAGCAGTGGCTTGAGGATTTGGCTTTGAAGCATTTGCGGCAGTGTCATGAGTGGCAGAGTCATCATTGGTGGAGTAGGATGCAACTTTGCGAAACTGGCCATCCAATGGACGAGTGCCTTCATCAATGATAGTAGCCTTGCCCTTCTCATCAGATGAGGAAATAGGCCGTTTGAAGACCTCTATTGGGGGCAAGTAGCTGTGATGATTTAGAACATCATCCTTGTAGTTGATTGAAGACCTTGATCGGATAAATATCATGATCCAGGGAGCGTAAGGCTTCAATTCAAACAGTGAAAGAGCGACATTGGCCAAAGTCCTCATGAAGAAATCATGGTAGTTGATAGGCACACCATGTATGTTGTTGAAAAGCAGATTCTTCATGATGCCAACGACCTCTTCTTCATTAGAGTCATGGCCCTTGATTGGACTTAGGGTCTTGGTCAATATCCTGTAAACTGTCCTTGGCACATAGAGCAATTCCTTGACGAGGAATTTGGTCCTAGGAGCTTGGCCTGGCTTCAATGGCTTCATCAGCACTTGCATGAAATGATCAGATAGTTCAGTGTCATGGTAGATGAGCCTTGCACCTTCAAGGGGAGGACTGACTGGGATGGCACGAAGTAATTCAGAGGTCGTAGCTTTGAAGTGAGTGCTTTCAGTCATCCAGTCCAGCACCCGTGAATTCACATCTTCAGCATTGCCTGTGATGTGCAACGTAGCAAGAACTGAAGAATGAGTTCTTCATTCCAGTCGCAAATATCGGTGCAGAAGTTGAGCAGCCCAGTGTCGTGAAGAACACTAAGGACTAGGGTGAAGTGGGGCAACGACTCCATATCCACATGAGAAATATGCTCATGGTCAAAGATCTTGTCCTTATCGAATAGTAGTGAAGAATAGAAGTTCATCTGACTTGCTGTCCAGAAGCGCTTGCGTCAAAGATGAGCAGAGTCATAGGGATTGTATTCCGTGAAGAAAATGTGATCATTGAAGAACTCATCAGCTTTGAACTTCTGTTTCTTGGAGAAGGGATTCTTCATCTTTGGCTCAGGAGTGTTAGTCAAAGTCTTCACATCCTCTTGAATCACAGTCTCTGGAGCCACAGGCTGAGGAATTTCAGTTGCAATGTCATCAGTAGCAACCTGGGTCTCCATTTCTTCAGCAGCATGTACATCAGCACTAGTGGCTGGAACTTCTTCAGGGATGGTAAGAAGAGAAGCTTGAGGTTCTTCAGAGCCCATGTGAATTTCTTTTGTTTGGACCGGGGACTGAGGAATATGTTGCAGAGGTGTGAACATCGGTGAATTGGGGTGATGACTTTCCCAGTAGTCATCATTCAGAATTGGAGTGGTGCACCCAATGTCCACGTCTTCATCTTCCTCATCAATTTCCTCAATGCCTGCCTCTTCAGCCGTGAACTAAGGCATGGGCGATAATACCAGAGGGGTTGAAGGGATGTTATCCACTTCAATTTCTTCATCCAACTACTATGTCGAAGCAACAGAAGGATCTTCTTCATCAGATTCATTTGGAATTTCATAATCTTCACCAAAGGGAACAATCTCCTTTAATGGCATGCTAGAAACAAGAACAGCATCAATAGGATTTTCAGATGAGCTTGTCAAAGTCTTCGCCTTCTTTGGTGCGGAAGACTCTGAGGAAGCAGATGCTTTCCTTTTCTTCACAGTTGCTCACTCTGTAGCCTTGGTCTTCTTCACTTCTGATACAGAAGGAAGGTTGATGCTTATTGTTGGAGCAGGAGGAGCAGAAGAAATTGGTTCATTTACCTCAGGTGCAACTGATGTAGTTGCCCTGGCATTGTGAGTGTCTTTAGGCGCAGCAGCGGATGCTTCAGCTGGCCTGGCTTGTTCTTCAGGTGCAACACTAGAGGTTGCCCTGGCATATTCTTCAGCGGCTGGGATGTCTTCATCAGCCGTGGTGCTTTCATTTTCTTCAGCAGCCTGATTTTTGCTACCTCTTGAGCATTGCGTTGGTTTTCCCTTGAAGAGGAAAGGGTGATGCAGTAAAGTAGCGTAAGTATTTCCCTCAGTTTTTGAGAACCAAGGTATCAATCCAGTAGGAGACCACGCTCGAGTCCCACGCACCTACACAAACAAATAAGAACCTCACAACCAACGCGATAAAGGGGTTATCAATCCCTTCACGGTCACTTACGAGAGTGAGATCTGATAGAGATGATAAGATAATATTTTTGGTATTTTTATGGTAAAGAGTAAAAGGAAAGCAAAATAAAAGGCGCCAGAAATAGCTTGTTGACGGGAGATTAATATGATGGAAAATAGACCCGGGGCCATAGGTTTCACTAGTGGCTTCTCTCAAGATAGCATAAGTATTACGGTGGGTGAACAAATTACTGTCGAGCAATTGATAGAATTGAGCATAGTTATGAGAATATCTAGGTATGATCATGTATGTAGCCATCACGTCCGCGACAAGTAGACCGAAACAATTCTGCATCTACTACTATTACTCCACACATCGACAGCTATCCAGCATGCATCTAGAGTATTAAGTTCAAAAGAACAGAGTAATGCTTTAAGCAAGATGACATGATGTAGAGGGATAAACTCATGCAATATGATATAAACCCCATCTTTTTATCCTCGATGGCAACAATACAATACGTGCCTTGCTACCCCTGCTGTCACTGGGAAAGGACTACAAGATTGAACCCAAAGCTAAGCACTTCTCCCATTGCAAGACAGATCAATCTAGTAGGCGAAACCAAACTGATAATTCGAAGAGACTTGCAAAGATAACCAATCATACATAAAAGAATTCAGAGAAGATTCAAATATTGTTCATAGATAATCTTGATCATAAACCCACAATTCATCGGTCTCGACAAACACACCGCGAAAGAAGATTACATCGAATAGATCTCCAAGAAAATCGAGGAGAACTTTGTATTGAGATCCAAAGAGACAGAAGAAGCCATCTAGCTAATAACTATGGACCCGAAGGTCTGAGGTAAACTACTCACACATCGTCGGAGAGGCTATGGTGTTGATGTAGAAGCCCTCCGTGAGCAATGCCCCCTCCGGCGAAGTGCCGGAAAAGGCCCCAAGATGGGATCTCACGGGTACAGAAGGTTGCGGCGGTGGAATTAGGTTTTCTGGATGCCTCTGATGGTTTGGGGGTGCGGAGGTATATATAGGAGGAAGAAGTAGGTCGGTGGAGCCACGAGGGGCCCACGAGGGTGGAGGGCGCGCCCTGGGGGGTAGGCGTGCCCCCTACCTCGTGGCCTCCTCGATGATTTCTTGACGTCCACTCCAAGTTTGGACTCCGTTTGTTCCAAAAATCACGTTCCCGAAGGTTTCATTCCGTTTGGACTCCGTTTGATATTCCTTTTGTGCGAAACACTGAAATAGGCCAAAAAACAGCAATTTGGGCTGGGCCTCTCGTTAATAGGTTAGTCCCAAAAATAATATAGAAGTGTATAAATAAGCCCATTAAACATTCAAAACAGAATATATAATAGCATGGAACAATAAAAAATTATAGATACGTTGGAGACGTATCAAGCATCTCCAAGCTTAATTCCTGCTGGTCCTCGAGTAGGTAAATGATAAAAACAGAAATTTTGATGTGGAATGCTACTTAACATAATTTTCAATGTAATTCTCTTATTTGTGGTATGAATATTCAGATCCGAAAGATTCAAGATGAAAGTTTAATATTGACATAAAAATAATAATACTTCAAGCATACTAACTAAGCAATCATGTCTTCTCATAATAACATGGCCAAAAAAGTTATCCCTACAAAATCATATAGTCTGGCTATGCTCTATCTTCATCACACAAAATATTTAATCATGCACAACCCCGATGACAAGCCAAGCAATTGTTTCATACTTTTGATGTTCTCAAACTTTTTCAATCTTCACGCAATACATGAGCGTGAGCCACGGACATAGCACTATATGTAGAATAGAATGGTGGTTGTGGAGAAGACAAAAAAGGAGAAGACTTCACATCAACTAGGCGTATCAATGGGCTATGGAGATGCCCATTAATAGATATCAATGTGAGTGAGTAGGGATTGCCACACAACGGATGCACTAGAGCTATAAGTGTATGAAAGCTCAATAAAAGAAACTAAGTGGGTGTGCATCCAACTCGCTTGCTCACGAAGACCTAGGGCATTTTGAGCAAGCCCGTCATTGGAATATACAAGCCAAGTTCTATAATGTAAAATTCCCACTAGTATATGAAAATGACAATATAGGAGACTCTCTATCATGAAGATCATGGTGCTACTTTTGAAGCACAAGTGTGGTAAAAGGATAGTAACATTGTCCCTTCTCTCTTTTTCTCTCTTTTTTTTATTTGGGCCTTTTCTCTCTCTTTTTTTTGGCCTCTTTTTCCCCTTTTTTTATTTTTCGTCCGGTGTCTCATCCCGACTTATGGGGGAATCATAGTCTCCATCATCCTTTCCTCACTTGGGACAATGCTCTAATAATGATGATCATCACACTTTTATTTACTTACAACTCAAGAATTACAACTCAATGCTTAGAACAACAATATGACTCTATGTGAATGCCTCCGGCGGAGTACCGGGATATGCAATGAATCAAGAGTGACATGTATAAAAAAATTATGAACGGTGGCTTTGCCACAAATACGATGTGAACTACATGATCATGCAAAGCAATATGACAATGATGAAGCATGTCATAGCAAACGGAATGGTGGTAAGTTGCATGGCAATATATCTCGAAATGGCTATGAAAATGCCATAATAGGTAGGTATGGTGGCTGTTTTGAGGAAGGTATATGGTGGCTGTATGATACCGGCGAAAAGTGCGCGGTATTAGAGAGGCTAGCAATGGTGGAAGGGTGAGAGTGCGTATAATCCATGGACTCATCATTAGTCATAAAGAACTCATATACTTGTTGCAAAAATCTATTAGTTATCGAAACAAAGTATTATGCGCATGCTCCTAGGGGGATAGATTGGTAGGAAAACACCATCGCTCGTCCCCGACCGCCACTCATAAGGAAGACAATCAATAAATAAATCATGCTCCGACTTCATCACATAACGGTTCATCATACATGCATGCTACGGGAATCACAAAATTTAACACAAGTATTTCTCAAATTCATAACTACTCAACTAGCATGACTCTAATATCACCATCTTCGTATCTCAAAACAGTTATAAGCATCAAACTTTTCTTAGTATTCAACGCACTTATAAGAAGGTTTTTAGTAATCTTGGATGCCTATCATATTAGGACTACCTTCTCAATTTAAGTAAATTACCATGCTGTTTTGTAGGAATCTCAAAATAATATAAGTGAAGCATGAGAGAACAATAGTTTCTATAAAACAAAACCACCGCCGTGCAAGATTTAAGTGAAGTACTAGAGCAAAAACTATATAGCTCAAAAGATATAAGTGAAGCACATAGAGTATTCTAATAATTTCCAAATCATGTGTGTCTCTCTCAAAAGCGTGTGTACAGCAAGGATGATTGTGGCAAACTAACAAAAAAGACTCAAATCATACAAGACGCTCCAAGCAAAACACATATCATGTGGTGAATAAAAATATAGCTCCAAGTAAAGTTACCGATGGGTGAGGACGAAAGAGGGGATGCCTTCCAAGGCATCCCCAAGCTTTGGCTTTTTGGTGTCCTTAGATTATCTTGGGGTGCCATGGGCATCCCCGAGCTTAGGCTCTTGCCACTCCTTGTTCCATAATCCATCAAATCTTTACCCAAAACTTGAAAACTTCACAACACAAAACTTAAACAGAAAATCTCGTGAGCTCCGTTAACGAAAGAAAACAAAACACCACTTCAAGGTACTGTAATGAACTCATTCTTTATTTATATTGGTGTTAAACCTACTGTATTCCAACTTCTCTATGGTTTTTAAACTATTTTACTAGCCATAGATTCATCAAAATAAGCAAACAACACACGAAAAACGGAATCATTCAAAAACAGAACAGTCTGTAGTAATCTGTAACTAACGCAAACTTCTGGAACTCTAAAAATTCTTCCAAAATAGGATGACCTAAATAATTTGTTTATTTCTGCTGCAATTGGAACCAATATTATATCACATTCTGGTAATTTTTAACAATTGTTTTCGTGAACAGAAAGTTTCTGGAATTATCAGCAAGATCAAATAACTATCATCCAAGAAGTTCCTATAAGTTTAACTTGGCACAAACACTAATTAAAAACACAAAAATAAATCTAACCAGAGGCTAGATCAAAGATTTATTTCTAAACAGAAGCAAAAAGCAAAAAAACTAAAAATAAAATTGGGTTGCCTCCCAACAAGCCCTATCGTTTAACGCCCCTAGCTAGGCATAAAAGCAAGGATAGATCTAGGTATTGCCATCTTTGGTAGGCAATCCATATGTGGATCTCATAATAGATTCATATGGCAATTTAATTTTCTTTCTAGGGAAGTGTTCCATGCCTTTCCTTAACGGAAATTGGAATCTAATATTTCCTTCCTTCATATCAATGATTGCACCAATCGTGCTAAGGAAAGGTCTACCAAGAATAATAGGACATGAAGGTTTGCAATCTATATCAAGAACAATAAAATCTATGGGCACATAATTCCTATTTGCAACAATAAGAACATAATTAATTCTTCCCATAGGTTTCTTGATAGTGGAATCTGCAAGGTGTAAGTTTAAGGAGCAATCATCAAATTCGCGGAAATCTAACAAATCACACAAAGTTTTTGGAATCGTGGAAACACTAGCACCCAAATCACACAAAGCATAGCATTCATGATCTTTAATTTTAATTTTAATAATAGGTTCCCACTCATCATAAAGTTTTCTAGGGATAGAAACTTCCAACTCAAGTTTTTCTTCATAAGATTGCATTAAAGCATCAACGATATGTTTAGTAAAAGCTTTATTTTGACTATAAGCATGAGGAGAATTTAGCACGGATTGCAACAAGGAAATACAATCTATAAAAGAGAAACTATCATAATTAAAGTCCTTGAAATCCAAAATAGTGGGTTTATTGATATCCAAAGTTTTGACCTCTTCAATCCCACTTTTACAAATTTTAGCATCAAGATCTAAAAACTCCGAATTTTTGGAACGCCTTCTAGGTAAAGGTGGCTCATCTCCAGTCCCATCATTATCAAGATTAATATTACAAAACAAAGATTTAATAGGGGACACATCAATAACTTTTAGATCTTCATCTTTATTCTCACAAAAATTAGAAGAACACGCTTTCACAAAGCAATCTTCTTAGCATGCATCCTAGCGGTTCTTTCTTTGCACTCATCAATGGAAATTATCATAGCTTTGAGAGACTCATTGATATCATGCTTAGGTGGAATAGATCTAAGTTCCAAAGAATCAACATCAAGAGAAATTATATCAACGTTCCTAGCCAATTCGTCAACTTTAAGCAATTTTTCTTCAAGCAAAGCATTGAAATTCTTTTGCGAATTCATAAATTCTTTAACACTAGTCTCAAATTCAGAGGGAATCTTATTAAAATTTCCATAAGAGTTGTTGTAGGAATTACCATAATTTATTAGAGGAATTACTAGGATACGGTCTAGGATTAAAGTTTCCTCTATACGCGTTGTTACCAAAATTATTCCTACCAACAAAATTCACATCCATAGATTCAGTATTATTCTCAATCAAGTTAGACAAGGACATATCATTAGGATCAGAAGAAACACTCTTATTAGCAAATAATTTCACTCAAAACATTAATTTCTTCTATCGCATGCACCTTTTTACTAGTAGATCTTTCAGTATGCCATTGAGAATAATTAACCATAATATTATCTAGGAGTTTAGTTGCTTCTCCTAAAGCGATTTCCATAAAAGTGCCTCCCGCGGCCGAATCTAAAAGATTTCTAGAAGCAAAATTCAATCCGGCATAATTTTTTTGTATAATCATCCATAGATTCAAACCATGAGTAGGGCAATTACGTATCATTAATTTCATTCTCTCCCAAGCTTGTGCACCATGTTCATGATCAAGTTGCTTAAAATTCATAATATCGTTTCTAAGAGAGATGATCTTAGCGGGAGGAAAATACTTGAGATAAAAGCATCTTTGCACTTATTCCAAGAATCAATACTATTTTTAGGCAAAGACGAAAAAGTTGTTTTAGTACGATCTCTAAGCGAAAAAGGAAATAGCTTCAATTTAACAATATCATTATCCACATCTTTCTTCTTTTGCATATCACACAAATCAACAAAGCTATTTAGATGGGTAGCGGCATCTTCACTAGGAAGGCCGGCGAATTGATCTTTCATGACAAGATTTAGCAAAGTAGCATTAATTTCACAAGATTCAGCATCGGTAATAGGAGCAATCGGAGTGCTAAGAAAATCATTGTTGTGGGTATTGGTAAAGTCACACAATTTAGTATTATCTTGAGCCATAGTGACAAGCAAGCAATCCAACACACGAGCAAACAAGAAGCGAGCGAAAAAGAGGCGAACGGAAAAGAGAGGGCGAATAAAACGGCAAGGGTGAAGTGGGGAGAGGAAATCGAGAGGCAAATGGCAAATAATGTAATGCGAGGGATAAGAGTTTGTGATGGGTACTTGGTATGTCTTGACTTGTGCATAGACTCCCCGGCAACGGCGCCAGAAATCCTTCTTGCTACCTCTTGAGCACTGCGTTGGTTTTCCCTTGAAGAGGAAAGGGTGATGCAGTAAAGTAGCGTAAGTATTTCCCTTAGTTTTTGAGAACCAAGGTATCAATCCAGTAGGAGACCACGCTCGAGTCCCATGCAGCCACACAAACAAATAAGAACCTCACAACCAACGTGATAAAGGGGTTGTCAATCCCTTCATGGTCACTTACGAGAGTGAGATCTGATAGAGACGATAAGATAATATTTGTGGTATTTTTATGGTAAAGAGTAAAAGTAAAGAAAGCAAAATAAAAGGCGCTAGAACTAGCTTGTTGACGGGAGATTAATATGATGGAAAATAGACCCCGGGGCCATAGGTTTCACCAGTGGCTTCTCTCAAGATAGCATAAGTATTACGGTGTGTGAACAAATTACTGTCGAGCAATTGATAGAATTGAGCATAGTTATGAGAATATCTAGGTATGGTCATGTATATAGGCATCACGTCCGCGAAAAGTATACCAAAATGATTCTGCATCTACTACTATTACTCCACACATCGACCGCTATCCAACATGCATCTAGAGTATTAAGTTCAAAAGAACAGATAATGCTTTAAGAAAGATGACATGTAGAGGGATAAACTCATGCAATATAATATAAACCCCATCTTTTTATCCTCGATGGCAACAATACAATACGTGCCTTGCTGCCCCTGCTGTCACTGGGAAAGGACACTGCAAGATTGAACCCAAAGCTAAGCACTTCTCCCATTGCAAGAAAGATCAATCTAGTAGGACAAACCAAACTGATAATTCGAAGAGACTTGCAAAGATAACCAATCATACATAAAAGAATTCAGAGAAGATTCAAATATTGTTCATAGATAATCTTGATCATAAACCCACAATTCATCGGATCTCGACAAACACACCGCAAAAGAAGATTACATCGAATAGATCTCCAAGAAAATCGAGGAGAACTTTGTATTGAGATCCAAAGAGAGAGAAGAAGCCATCTAGCTAATAACTATGGACCCGAAGGTCTGAGGTAAACTACTCACACGTCATCGGAGAGGCTATGGTGTTGATGTAGAAGCCCTCCGTGATCAATGCCCCCTCCGGCAGGACGCCGGAAAAGGCCCCAAGATGGGATCTCACGGGTACAGAAGGTTGCGGCGGTGGAATTAGGTTTTCGTGGATGCCTTTGATGGTTTGGGGGTACGGAGGTATATATAGGAGGAAGAAGTAGGTCGGTGGAGCCACGAGGGGCCCACGAGGGTGGAGGGCGCGCCCTAGGGGGTAGGCGCGCCCCCTACCTCGTGGCCTCCTCGATGATTTCTTGATGTCCACTCCAAGTCCTCTGGATCACGTTTGTTCCAAAAATCACGTTCCCGAAGGTTTCATTCCGTTTGGACTCCGTTTAATATTCCTTTTCTACGAAACACTAAAATAGGCAAAAAAACAACAATTTGGGCTGGGCCTCCGGTTAATAGGTTAGTCCCAAAAATAACATAGAAGTGTATAAATAAGCCCATTAAACATTCAAAACATAATATATAATAGCATGGAACAATCAAAAATTATAGATACGTTGGAGACGTATATATTTTCATCAATGGTGCTGGCATGTTCTTCAGTAGGCTGAGCAGATGCTTCGGCCTGAGGAGATTCACGTTGCGTTGTGGCTGCAACATTGGAGGTGAATCCCTTCACCATCTTGACGAATCTGACTTTTGCTCCCAGCCAATCTGCATGGTAGGCATCAAATTCATCACTGAGGGTTTTGATCTCAGCCATTATGGTCACAAGTTCATCAGTTGTCATTTTGACAACATTCTTCTTCAGAAAACGCCCCTTCTTGTACCGAGCTTTCTTCAGTTGCCTGGCCTTTTCAAATTCCATTTTTCTTCACCTATGAAGGCTGTTGTCGGATTTCAAGTTCCGGCAAAACCCTTGAGGTTCGAACACTGGGGTGCTCACAATGATCTCTTCCCCCCTAGCTCACGCTCTCACCGCAATCTCAAAGCTCAGCGCATCAAACTCGCAGAACAAGATCAGTTGCCTCCTACTGTGGTGGTTAGTCCTATTTATAGAGGTCATGGTCCTCTTCCCAAATGTAGGCGGGAAGGGATCCAACAACGGCCAAATTTGAAGGGAGACAACCAGTACAAGTTATCCTGACTAAAGGTGGTCTTCGCCTGCCAAAGGCTCTGGTGGTGACGCTGTCCTGAGCTCCATGGTGACCTCCGTCATGCCGTCCTGCTGTTCTCGGTCTCGTTGCACCGATATGGAAACCTTTGCCTGATGCCTCGGGACTCCTCGCCTGCGCTTGCCTCTTTAGCACCAAAGAGGAAACGAGTACGTTGCACGCTCTGGCGCCCGCCTGGCCTTGGTCGTCATGGCTTGCATCACAGGGACCTCGCGAGGTGCCCCTCGCCTTGATCTCTCCGCTCCTTGCGAGCCAGCCTAGTGAGGCCGCCCCCGAGGAGGTCTTGCGTCGTCCGCCTCACGAGGCTTGACCCCTCGCGAGGGTCTTGAGTGTTTGCTGATGAAGATGGGTCATACAGGGCCGCTGGTGGAGCCATGCCATGGGCTGCAGGCAGGCAATTCTAGGGACCCCCGTTCCCAGGACGCCGACAATAGCCCCCGGACCCAAGGCGCGCTCGGACTTGGGTTTGAGGCGAAGCCAAGGGGCAAGTGTGGAGCACCACGGGCCCCAACAGCCTGCGGCCTCGGTTGACGCGTGGCGATTGATGGGACGTTGGCGGCTCCGCTTCCCCACGTAGCCTTGATATCCGCCTAGCTAGGCGGCCACCGTGACCTACACAGTTATTCCCCCATTGCTGGCGACACACTCCTCCAACTCTTCCGCCTTCCCGAAACAATAACCTCTTCTTCCAATCCGACCTGAGCTCGGCCCTCCTCGTCGCCATGGCGCCGAGCCGAATGGAGAAGGGGAAGAAGAAGTCCCAGTCTTCAGCCGGGCCACCTTTGGCCATTGAACCTGCCGTGGGTCGGTCGTTGGTGCTCAACCAGGAAGCCATGGATAAGGTCCGCCCAACGCTCGCCACCAGCTTCAAAGAATGGGGGAAGACGGTGGACTAGCCTGCATCCCGCGGCTCTGTTGACAGGACAGCCACCGAAGTCCAATTCTTCATTGACGCCCTGTGGGCCGGCCTGGTTCCTCCTTTTTCCACCTTCTTCAACGCTGTGCTCTCCCATTATCAGATCCATATGCTGCACCTAGATCCCCAATCCATCTCCCTTCTTGCCGTTTTCGCCTTCGTCTGCGAGGCCATGGTGGGCATTGCCCCTTCCGTGGCCCTAATACGCCATTTCTTCTCGCTGCACCTGGCTGATCCCCAGCAATGTCCGGAATGCCTGAGCTTCCAGGCCGTGGCTGCGACGGCTGGCTCGGGGATTGACTTTGAGCTCCCACCGTCTGCGAGCGGGTTTCGGATACAGTGGGTGTTTGTGGACGTCGGCGTGCTCAGCCCCTGCTCTCGCCCCCTTTGGCGCCCACCGTCCCCAGCTCCGGCTGGGGCCACGAGAGGCTCGCTGACCCATGCCTTGCCTTCGTCTGGCTCCGGTTGAAGAGGCTGAAAGGTCTCGGCGTGACCGCGCCCATGGTGATGAAGGAGTTCCTCCGACGCCACGTCGCTCCACTCCAGCGCCATTCCCGACCGATGTGGGCCTTGTCCGGCAGCAATGATCGTATGAGGCTCCATGAGTCTAGGCTTGCCCTCGAGGCGCGACGAACGGTGCTCGAGGTCCTGACGGGTGACCCTTCGCCAGCCGACATGCCGCAGAAGGCTTGTCTTTTGTACTGCTTCTCGAACAGGGTGGAGTTCACGAGGCAGATGCCCCCTTTCGACGAGTGGGGGCTGCGTCCAGCCGGCCTTGAAGGGCCTCACGAGAACCCTATCTGCATGTTTCCCCTCCTTGCCACCAGTGCCGAGCTCGCCCCGAGAGTGGGCGCGGGGGGCGAGCACTGCCGAGGGCTGGAGATGCGACTGTTGCTGTGTTGACCCCGCGCGAGGCTCCCAAGGCGCCATCTCCCAGGGCTCATGACCTTCGCCCTGAGGTGAGGTTGAGGGGGCGACACGATCCACCGCTCCTGAGGCCGAAGCCCCGACGGGTCACCCTGAGGCACAGCCCGAGGGCTCCCCTCAGCCCAGCACTCCCGAGGTCGTCCCCTCAGGAGCCTCACCGGCCGTTCCCAGCGTTGGTGGCTGCATCCAGGGCTTTGGCCGGCTCCGACTAGACTTCGATGCGCTCCGCAAGAGGAAGGGGTCTCCAAGATGCAGCGGTGATGCCTTCCGGCCATTGAAGCAGTGGACGTATATTGCCATGGACGAGTGAGTACCTTACCTTTGTAATTTCTGGGGTGCCATCTTCTCTTCTGATCATGGTTTCTCAGGCCCCCTTTCGCCAGGGTGACGAAATCTCCAGAAGAGCAACCTCCTCCTACCTCGGACCCTCCGTTGACTCTAAGTGTCTCGCTCCAGCCCGCCACGCTCGGCGCAAGATCGACGGGGGAGATGGGCGTGCCGGCCTGGCGCCTTGATCCTGCGCTCCTGCTGCCCTTCCTTCGCGGCCCGGTCTGGGGCGCGGGGGGTGTGCCAAGGGCTCCACCCCTGGTCATGGACGGCGGCTGGATGACCTAGATCCTGGCTTCTTCTTCGAGCAACGGGCCCTCACCCATCCAGGCCCCCGCCGAGGCCCAGACGGCGACTGGGGAAGCGCCGGCCTCTAGCCCCCTGCTGGGAGGGAGCGAGCCGCTTCGGATCCCGTCGGCAACCCCTGCTGTGGGGGATGGACTTGGTCGCGCGCTCAAGTTTGCGCACGAGCGGGGTGTCGTCCGCCACGAGCTCTTCCAGGAGGCAATGGGCGCGCTGAGCCGACTTGGCGGAGAACTCGTGGATGTCGACGCTCGCCTTGAAGCCGAGGGGCTCCGACTGGTGGAGGAGTGGCATCAACTGAAGGTGGCTATCAACCTCGGACGCCTCCAGTGTGAGCACGCCAATGCGAAGGCCGAGGCATCCTTGGCAACCTCGAGCGAGGCCAGCGCCTGGGCCTTGGAGGAGGCCAGGGAGGTGGACCATCGCCGCGCGGCTGCCGAGGAGCGTAGGCGGTAGCTACAGTCCTTGAACGCCTCCCTGGAGCAGCAGGTGGAGGATCGCATAGCTACCTTGGTGTCTATGAAGGGCGCACCGTCCGACGAGAAGGACATCTCGAGGCGCAAGGAAGCACTGTTGCTGGAGGCCACAGAGCGCAGCCTCGAGCTTGAGCGGCTGGAGACGAGGGAGCGCCAAGTCGCCCAAGCAGAGGATGCTGTTGGCGCGCATGAGGCCAGGGCCCAGGAGGAGGTCGACCGCAGGGTGGCCAAGGCTCGCGCGGATCTTGCTGGCAGGTACGACCTGAAGCCGAAGCTCGTGGAAGCCGAAGCTGTGGGCAGGACCGCTGCCCTCAGGTCAGGGCTGGCTGAGGTGCAGCAGCGCGAGAAAGCCGCCGCAGCCGCCCTGATCTCAGTGCAGGCTAAGCTGGCCTCCGCCCGTGCCGAGCTGCTCTCTCTTCAGCATCGGGTTGCCAGCATCGAGTCCTTCGCGCAGGAGAGAAGGGAGGAGGCGCTTCGCCGGCAGACGCTACTGCGCGAGCATGTTCCCATGCTTCGGGACCTCAAGACGAGAGCCAATTAGGCACTTGGTACCATCTGCGATGAGCACGCTCCCCATCCACACGCCGAGGACTATTCCGGCCATCTTCGCTTCTTCACCGATGTGGTGACGCACCTAGAGAACCGAGCTGAGAGGGCTCGCGATCTTGTGGACGAAAAGAGCCGGGGCCTCCTCGGGCACGCATTCTCCCGCGTCTTCAGCCATCTCCTGAACACCAATCCTGACATTGATTTTGACGCCGCCATTGCCCCAGTGCCTGAGGTCATCCAGGACAACCTAGCGCGCTGGGTGGACGACAATGTGGATGCCCTAGTTAGGGCCTTTGCTTCCTATGATGATGTAGTGGTGGTCGCAGCGGATGAGGGCGACGTGGTTGATGGCGGTGAAGATAGCGACAGCGACACGCGAGCAGCCTGTCTGGAAGCGATTCGGGAGATGAGGCGAGCGACATGTCCAACTGAGCCCGCGCTCCTTTATTTTGAACCTGCACGCGAAAGCTTGGGTACGGCCCCTCACAATGTAAGAGCATTTTGGGGAGGGGGAGCCCCTCATGTAAATAGACTACCACTTTATTCCCTAGGCTAGGCTTAAAGCGCGCTTTTGTGTGCTCGCGACACCCCTTGCGGGCTTGCTGCTGTAACTAACTTTGGTTCAGTCGAGCTTCAAACTGATTTGGCAGCTGCGGATGTGCATTCCTTCAGAGGGGAGCCCCTCACGAGCTCGCGAGGTTTTGGTTTCCTGAGGGGTCTGCCGGTCCACCCGAGAGGGCCTCGCGAGAAGCGAGCGCCAGTAATGGCGAGGTGCGCGCGTAGTGCGTGTACACCGCTGCCAGCCCCCGCTCGTGAGGTACTCGGAAGGGGGGAGATAACAGACGCAAATCTCAAACAAAACACGAATCCAGAAACTCACGAAATCAACACGAACGAGATAGGATGCCCCCCGCGATTGCCAATGGAAATACAACTTCAAATTCAAGATCAAAAGCTACAAGTCAGAGCTACAGAAAAGAGGTCAAAAGCAAATGGCCGCGTCCGGCTCCTAGCTAGTCTTCTTGTCTTCCCACCAGCATGGAGCTACGTGCTTTCACTGGCTGTGAGCATAGTCATTGGGGGACAGTGTCGACGGCCAGCGCGGAGCATGGTGCTTCCACTAGGACGTGGGCGGGAGCCCTAGAGGCCCGAGGGCGGCACTCCAGAGACTCCAGGGCGTGTACAGCCCCACTCATTATTACGTTAGAGTGTCACGAGCGGAGACCTTCACAGGCGTGAGCCTTGCTTCATATTGCCAGACGAGAGCTCCGCCTTGCGCCGCCCTCGACCACCGTTGGGGCGTCCGGAAACCAGGACGATGCCAAGGGGCAAAGGGAACACTAGCGGCGCCCTCGGTGATGCACGGGCCCTCTGCCGAGGGGAAGGCTTGCCAGTGCCTCCCCGACAGAGGACCTACCTCCGGACGACGCCTTGCTCCACGCAGCGCGGGGAGGGGCCTTGCTCCCGACTCCTCCCACGCACACCCAGTGCGCTTCCCCTGGTGGAATGGGGGTTGCCATGTTGGGGCTGTCGTCCATCAGTGCGACCTGATTCACTTGCGACTCATGGTTAGCATATGCCTGTTCCTGAGAGTTTAGTGGTACCCTGCAGCTGTTGTCGCCGGTGGGGTCGGTGAGGCTCCCGGGTGGCTCCTGGAAGGCCTCAACTTCCAGCGTCTCCTCTTCCCAACCCGGCTCGAGGAACGACCCGGGATCATCTTCCGGCGTGTACTCCTGGTTCATCATGCGGGGCACATAGGCCTCCGGAGCCGTTGCCCCAGAAACCCCGCCAAAGTGCCCCACGCTCCACGCCATCGGGCCCAGCACGCTGCCCCGAGGACGGAAGGGCGGCATCCTTCCGGGGCCGCAGGGGTCAATACCCACGACCGCACCCACCGGGGGGGGCACAGGTGCGGCTGGGTGCCCGGCTCCACTGGCTGCGTCACTGCTGATGAATCCACGTGATGCGCCTAGGAGCGTGCGAGCGCGGCGAGGCCCACCATGTGACCCGGCCACGACCTGAGGCATAGGTAGGGAGCAGAAAAGTGGCGTACCCCTGGTCACGGCGTCCAGCAGCTCAGCGACGCGTTCCAGCAATGCATCGCGGCCGCTCTCCATTAGTCGGCACTGCAGCAGCTCCCGTGCCACTATGAGCGCGAGCCTCATGTTTGCTTGTTCCCGTCGGGTGTGCAGTGCCATCGCCGCGGCGTAGTTCGAGGCCCTTGCAGCGGCCCGCGCGCGTCGCGGGGTAAGGGTGGAAGGCGTCAGACCACGCTGCCCGTGCCCCGCGGTGTTTGGCGGTGCTCCTGCCGCATGGAGCGTAGAGTTGAGGTCTTCTTGGGCGGACGATGCCGCCCGGGCTGGCCAAGCTGCCCAGTGGTCGGCGTCGGCCCTCGGGTCGCCGGACATCGGCGCTGCAGAGTGTTGGCGGGTCTGCTGATGGAAGAGAGGCTTCGGCGCACCCCTACCTGGCGCGCCAAATGTCGGATTTCGGGTTCCGGCAAAACCCTTGAGGTTCGAACACTGGGTGCACACGAAGATCTCTCCCCCTAGCTCACGCTCTCACTGCAATCTCAAAGCTCAGCGCATCGAACTCGCAGAACAAGGGACACATGGTTTATACTGGTTCGGGCCACCGATGTGGTGTAATACCCTACTCCAGTGTTGTGTGGTGGATTGCCTCTTGGGCTAAGGATGAACAAGTACAAGGGAAGAACAGCCTCCTGAGGAGAGGTGTCCTTGAGCTTGGTGAGATTTCGTGGCTGAGGATGATCTGAATGGCCCAATATTAGTTGCCTCCTACTGTGGTGGCTAGTCCTATTTATAGAGGCCCTAGTCCTCTTCCCAAATGTAGGCGGGAAGGGATCCAACAACGGCCAAATTTGAAGGGAGACAACCAGTACAAGTTATGCTGACTAAAGGTGGTCTTCCCCTGCCAAAGGCTCTGGTGGTGACATCGTCCTGGGCTACACGGTGACCTCTGTCCTACCGTCCTGCTGGTCTCGGTCTCGTTGCACCGATATGGAAACCTTTGCCTGATGCCTCGGGACTCCTCGCCTGCGCTTGCCTCTTTAGCACCAAAGAGGAAACGAGTACGCTGCACGCTCTGGCGCCCGCCTGGCCTTGGTCGTCATGGCTTGCGTCACACGGACCTCGCGAGGTGCCCCTCGCCTTGATCTCTCCGCTCCTCGCGAGCCAGCCTAGTGAGGCCGCCCCCGAGGAGGTCTTGCATCGTCTGCCTCGAGAGGCTTGGCCCCTCGCGAGGGTCTTGAGTGTTCGCTGATGAAGATGGGCCGTACAGGTGTAACGCCCACGATGCGGCTATATCTCCCACGTGTCGAGGCACGACTTAGAGGCATAACCGCATAGTGGTTTTGTCGCAAGAAGGGTCATCTTCACACAATCCCATGTAATGAACAAGAATGGGATAAAGAGTTGGCTTACAATCGCCACTTCACACAATACATAAATATCATTCATACATCATCCAAAATACAATCATATAGACCGACTACGGCCAAAATCCAAATGAAGATAAGACAACCCCAAATGCTAGATCCCCGATCGTCCCAACTGGGCTCCACTACTGATCATCAGGAAAAGACACATAGTAATGACCACGTTCCTCGTCGAACTCCCACTTGAGATCGACGCCATCGTCTGCACTGGCATCGTCGGCACCTGCAACTGTTTTGGAAGTATCTGTGAGTCACGGGGACTCAGCAATCTCACACCCGCGAGATCAAGACTATTTAAGCTTAAAGGGGGAATGGTGCAAAGAGGTGGAGCTGCAGCGGCAAAAGCATATATGGTGGCTAACTTGCGCAAATGAGAGCGAGAAGAGAAGCAACGGAACGGACGTCATCTAGCAATGACCAAGAAGTGATCCTGAACACCTACTTACGTCATCCATAACACAGACCGTGTTCACTTCCCGGACTCCGCCGAGAAGAGACCATCACGGCTACACACGCAGTTGATGTATTTTAATTGGGTCAAGTGACAAGTTATCTACAACCGGACATTAACAAATTCCCATCTGCCTCATAACCGCGGGCACGGCTTTCGAAAGATAATACCCTGCAGGGGTGTCCCAACTTAGCCCATCATAAGCTCTCACGGTCAACGAAGGATAAACCTTCTCCCGGAAAGACCCGATCAGTCTCGGAATCCCGGTTTACAAGACATCTCGACAATGGTAAAACAAGACCAGCAAAGCCGCCCGAATGTGCCGACAAATCCCGATAGGAGCTGCACATATCTCGTTCTCAGGGCACACCGGATGAGACATCCTACGAGTAAAACCAGACCTCGAGTTTCCAAGAGGGGCCCCCGCAGTCTGCTCAGTTCGGACCAACACTCGAAGGAGCACTGGCCCGGGAGGGTTAAAATAAGATGACCCTCGGGCTCGCGAAAACCCGGGGGAAAAGGTTTAGGTAGCAATTAGTAAAACCAAGGTTGGGCCTTGCTGGAGGAGTTTTATTCAAGGCGAACTGTCAAGGGGGTCCCATAAATCACCCGACCGCGTAAGGAACGCAAACTCAAGGAACATAATCCCGGTATAACAGTAACTAGGGCGGCAAGAGTGGAAAAAAACACCAGGCATAAGGCCGAGCCTTCCACCCTTTACCAAAATATATAGATGCATTAATTAAATAAGAGATATTGTGATATCCCGACATATCCATGTTCCGACATGGAACAAACTTCAACTTCACCTGCAACTAGCAACGCTATAAGAGGGGCTGAGCAAAGCGGTAACATAGCCAAACAACGGTTTGCTAGGAAGGATGGTTAGGGATGACATAGCTAAAATGGGAGACATGATATAGCAAGTGATAGGTAGCGGAGCATGGCAATAGAGCGAACAACTAGCATAGCAAAGATAGAAGTGATTTCGAGGGGTGGTCATCTTGCCTGCAAGATTCTCAGAGTTGTCAAAAGCTTGATCCTCGTAAGCGTACTCGACAGGTTCCTCGTTCACGAACTCGTCTCCCGGCTCTACCCAAGACAAGAACACAAACAAACGGAACCACAATCAACAACGAGAAATGCACAAGCAACATGATGCAAAACATGTATGATATGCAAGATATGATATGCGATGCATATACGTGCTCCGGAAGGAAAATGATGAACATGGAAGTAACTTGGCAAACCAAGCATGCCACTGGAAATATGAGATGATTTCGGTCGAAATCGATATAAAGATCACCGGAATCGGATGCACGGTTTGCAAATGGCAAGCAAAACAAGGATGACACTAATCTGCGATAAACAGCAAGATAGCACTTAAAATGCAACAAGCAACAATGCTACATCACCCCAACATAGCAACAAAGCACATGCTAGTAATCTACAGGAGATGCTTGACAAAAGATGAACACTGAGCTACGGCTAGTTCACAACATATCAAGCTCAAACAAGCATGGCAAAAGTGCAAAAGATTACAGGTTCACAGACTTGTGAAAAACTGGACATGGCAGAAAACAGCATCAGGTAGCAATGTTCAGAGCACGAAATCAACATGCTACAAGAACTTAACATAGCAAAACAAGGCATGGTAGTGTTCTACTAAATGCACATGACAAAAGTCCCTTACTGACCATAAGCCAAAAAGGACCAGAAGATATGATGGCAAGCATGTAAACATAGCAAGTTTCGTTATCAGGTTTCAGACTTGGCAGCAAACAGAGCATGGCAGAAATATTAATATGTAGGCCTCTTTGTGAGCTTGATGCACTCACTACAGAGCAATGCACTACAAACCAAGCATACCTACAGCAAGATGGAATGTTTATGAAGCTATCCATGGCAGGAGCAATTACATAGCATGTATGGATCAACTACAATAAGCTTGGCAAAAGTGCATGTCATGTTAAGAATCTGCCAGAAATATTTTATAACAAAAGTAGAGCAAGATAGAGTCATGCTATGGCACTCTATAATTGCAAACAATTACAGGAATGGGTCAATTACAACTATAGATACAAAACATCCTCACTGAATATCTCCAAAATATGCATGGATCTCTCTGTAGCATCAAGTTTACATGGCAACAAAGTTACAGCAGACGAGGACTTGGAGAAATCACCAAGTCCCTGAAATCAGAATTATTACGGGGCATACTTTGCATGCTTGTGCTAGTCACCACAGAGATCACAAAAATACATGGACTACACCACTGGAAAGATGGCATGGCATACTTCAAAACACATGTAGAGCTCATGCTCAAAAGATGCACATATTAAATGACAAAAAAATGACAAATCTCCAAGTTCTGCTAAGAACCAGAGATTAACAGCAACTAGCCCTCTTCCAACGAAGATTTGGGCATCAAGATGACCTCTAATGAACATGGTGCAATTGAACAAAATTAAGAGCATCACGAGGCGAACAATTTGACATATTATACGCGCGAATCGGAGCTACATGCAAGAAGTTACGGCATCGGGAACAAGTGCATATGCTGAAAAGATTTAGGGACTTGGAAGAAATTAGGGCACGGGGAAAAAGTCAACTCACGCCACCGTACCAGATCCCGATCGGATCGGGGCCGGAGCTCGCCGGCTCGGGCTGCCGGCGCTTGCCGGAGGGAAGGAGGAGGCGAGGCCCGAAGGGAGGAAGGGCGCCGGAGGCGGCGGGGGCGGCGGTCGCCGGCGGGGCGGCGCCGGCGGGCCTGCGGGCGGCGGCCGGAGGCCAAGACGCGGCGGCGGCGGGACCGGGGCGCGGCGGCGCGTGCGCAGGGAGGAGGCCGGCGGCGGACGCGCGGAGGCGCGCGGGCCGGCGGCGGGCCTGGCGGGCCGCGGCGGTGGGAGGCCGGCGATGACACGTGTCGCGCTCTGATTGGTCGGGGCGCGGCGGCGGACGTTGTCCGGCGCGGGCGGACGCGTCCGGCGCGGCGCGGAGGGAGGAGCTAGGGTTCGTCTGCGGTTGTAATTCGGGATGCCCACATATATATAGGTAGAGGGAGCTAGGAGGCTCCAAATGAGGTGCGGTTTTCGCCCACACGATCGTGATCGAACGACCTAGAGCATGGAAGAGAGTTTGGTGGGTTTTGGGCTGGTTTTAGAGGGGTTTTTTGCTGGACACTCAAATGGACTTTGCGGATGCCCGGTTAACCGTTGGAGTACCAAACGACCTCCGAATGGAACGAAACTTGACCGGTAGTCTCCGGGTGGTATATAAAGACTACTTGACAAGTCTCGGTCCATTCCGAGAAAGTTTGACACACGCACACGTAAGAAAACAAGAGGGGTGCACCGGAGGAGATAGGAGCGCCGGATAGGAAAACGGACAAAGGGGAAAATGCTCAGATGCAAGAGACGAACACGTATGCGAATGCAATGCACATGATGACATGATATGAAAATGCATAACATGGCAAAAAACAAAACGAAAGACAAAACCCGACAACGGAGGGAAAAACATATCACATAGCCGGAAATGGCAAGAGTCGGAGTTACAATAATGGTAAGTTACATGCGGGGTGTTACAACACTCCACCACTACGAGAGGATCTCGTCCCCAGATCTAGGACTGAAAGAACTCCGGATATTCGGAACGGAGATGGTCCTCGCGTTCCCAGGTGGCTTCCCGGTCGGAATGGTGCGACCACTTCACTTTCAGGAATTTGATAGACTTGTTGCGAGTCTTGCGCTCAGTTTCTTCAAGAATAGCAACTGGGTGCTCATGATAAGACAAATCTTCTTGGAGGTCAATCTCTTCGAAGTCGATAGTGCGCTCAGGCGTCTTGAAGCACTTGCGGAGCTGTGACACGTGGAACACATCGTGCACGTTCGCGAAGTTGGAAGGAAGCTCAAGTTGATAGGCGAGGTCGCCTCTTTTGCCAATGATCTTGAAAGGACCCACGTATCTAGGGGCAAGCTTCCCTTTGATACCGAAGCGACGAGTGCCTTTCATTGGAGAGACGCGGAGGTAGACATGGTCTCCGATCTCGAAAGCCAAATCACGATGCTTACTATCATAGTAGCTCTTCTGGCGCGATTGCGCGGCTTTGAGATTATCACGGATGACTTTACACATTTCTTCAGCTTCAGTGATTAAGTCATTGCCAAGAAGTTGGCGTTCACCAGTCTCTGACCAATTGAGAGGAGTACGGCACTTTCTGCCATAGAGAATCTCGAATGGGGCCTTGCCCGAACTCGCTTGGAAGCTGTTGTTGTAGGAGAATTCAGCATAAGGAAGACAATCTTCCCATTTCATGCCAAAGGAAATGACACAAGCCCTGAGCATATCTTCAAGAATTTGATTGACTCGCTCGACTTGGCCACTAGTTTGAGGATGGAAAGCTGTGCTGAAGCGAATGTTTGTGCCCATGGCCTTCTGGAAGGAGTCCCAGAACTTAGAGGTGAAGATGCTTCCACGATCAGAAGAAATCAATTGTGGAATGCCGTGCAAGGAGACAATTCTGGAGGTGTAGAGCTCTGCCAGCTGAGCTGCTGTGATGGATTCTTTGATAGGAAGGAAATGAGCCACTTTAGAGAGCTTGTCGATGACAACGAAGATAGCATCATTTCCGCGCTTGGACTTGGGAAAACCAGTCACGAAGTCCATTTCGATATGATCAAACTTCCATTCCGGAATAGCAAGAGGTTGGAGGAGACCAGCTGGTCGTTGGTGTTCTGCTTTCACTCTTCGGCAGACATCACATTCATTCACGAATTGAGCAATTTCTCGCTTCATTCGAGTCCACCAATACGACTGCTTGAGGTCATGATACATCTTCGTACTTCCAGGATGAATGGAAAGGAGAGAATTGTGCGCCTCGTTCATTATGACTTTCCTTAGATCACCTTTCGGAACCACAATCCGGTCCTCGAAGAACAAAGTGTCTCTGTCATCAATGCGATAGCACTTGTATTTGGAAAGACCCTTGTCGATACCACGTTTCACCTTCTTCACCATGGCATCAAGGAGTTGTGCCTCACGAATTTGATCTTCCAAAGTAGGAGATACTATGAGGTTGGCAAGAACGCCTTGAGGAACAACTTGGAGATTCAGCTTGCGGAAAGCTTCACAAAGATCCGGTTGGAAAGGCTTGAGAATTAAGCTGTTGCAATAAGCTTTCCTGCTTAAAGCATCTGCAATGACATTTGCTTTGCCTGGAGTATATTCAATACTCGGATTGTACTCTTGAATCATTTCGACCCATCGAGTCTGCCTGAGGTTGAGGTTGGGCTGAGTGAAGATATACTTGAGACTCTTGTGATCAGTGAAAATGTCCACTTGTCTTCCCAACAAGAGATGTCTCCACGTAATCAATGCATGGACAACTGCCGCCAACTCAAGATCGTGAGTGGGGTAGTTCTTCTCGTTGGGCTTCAACTGCCGAGAGGTATAGGCCACAACTTTCTTCTCTTGCATTAACACAGCACCGAGACCTTGGAGAGAAGCATCACAGAAAACTTCATACGGCTTGGATTCATCAGGAGGAGTCAAGACAGGAGCTGTGACTAGTTTCTGTTTGAGAGTGTTGAAAGCAACGTCACACTCAGGAGACCAGACATACTTCACATGCTTCTGTAGGAGGTTGGAAAGAGGCTTTGCAATCTTGGAGAAATTCTCAACGAATCTTCGGCAATAGCTTGCAAGACCCAGAAAACTGCGGAGCTGCTTGACATTTTGAGGAGGTTCCCAATCCAGAACTGCGGACACCTTCTCGGGGTTAACAGCGATGCCCTTGGCAGAGATGATGTGACCAAGGAAAAGAACTTCATCGAGCCAAAACTCACATTTGGAGAACTTCGCATAGAATTGATACTCTCTGAGCTTGTCGAGCACCAATCGCAAATGTTTGGCATGATCCTGCTTATTCTTGGAGAAGACCAAGATATCATCGAGATACACCAGAACGAATTCATTGGTATAGGGGTTGAAGATGAAATTCATCATCCGAGAGAACACCGGAGGAGCATTGACAAGGCCGAAAGACACGACAGTATATTCATAAGAACCAAAGCTCGTTCTGAATGCTGTCTTGGGAATATCTTCTTCACGAATGCGAATCTGATGATAACCCATATGAAGGTCAAGCTTCGAGAATACTTTGGCGCCCTTGAGTTGCTCAAATAGCTCATTGATGTTGGGAAGTGGATACTTGTTCTTGATAGTCTTCTTGTTCAATGGACGGTAGTCGACAGAAAGTCGGTCCGTGCCATCCTTCTTCTTGACAAAAAGAACACCACAACCCCATGGAGAAGAACTCGGTCTGATCAAACCCAGACGCTCTTGTTCATCGAGCTGCTTCTTTAATTCCTTCAGCTCGTTTGGTCCAAGCTTGTATGGACGCTTGCAAACGGGTACAGTACCAGGCTCTAGTTCGATAACAAACTCAACTGGCCGGTGCGGAGGCATACCCGGAAGCTCTTCTGTAAAGACTCTTGATACTCGCAAACGACTGGAATTTGAGAGATGGCATCCAATTCGCCCTTCTCATTGAGAGAGAAAAACCGAATGGTTTCATCACGAGCAGCAAAAATAATCACATCCTCAGAAGAGTGTGTCAATTGAATTTTCTTGGCAGCACAATCAAGTTGAGCCTTGTGCTTAGAAAGCCAGTCCATCCCGAGAATAAGAGCAATATCCGAGTCACCAAGAACAATTGGAGAAGACTGGAATTTATAGTCGCCCATCTTGATGGAGACATCGGGAGCAACCAAACTAGACGACAAAAGCTTACCCGGAGAAACAACTTGCATAACTTTGGATAAAATCTCTGTGTCAACATTGTGCTTCGATGCAAATGGGTATGACAAGAAAGAATGCGATGCACCAGTATCAAAAAGAACTTTTGCAGGAATATCATTAACAGGAAGATTACCCATTATCACATCAGTAGATTCCTCCGCTTGAGCTGCATTCATCATATTCACCTTTGCAAACTTTGGATTATGCTTGACCACTGCATTGCTGGAAGATCTGATAGTAGGAGGAGGAGGAAGACGCCTCTGGTTGAAGCACTTGTTAGCATAGTGACCTTTCTGCTGACATTTGTTGCAAGTCACCTCTGAGAGTGGACGGTGATAAGGAGCATTGGACTTTGGAGCTTGATTCTGAGACTTGTTCTGATAGCCAGAGTTGGAAGAGTTTGAAGAACCATGGCCACCTTTGTTCTTCTGCTGGTAAGGCTGACGAAACGGAGGAGGAGACAACCAGAACTTCTATTGCTTAGCTGTCACAAGTGAGGAAGAAGAAGACTGAACTGCATCCCTGACTCTTTTCTTAGAAGCCTCACACTTGAGCTGAGCAGCCTCTTGCTTCAGTGCCATATTGTAGAATTGATCAAAGTGAGTAGGCTCAACAAGAACGAGAGCTAAGTGCAGATCCTCTTTAAGGCCACCTCTGAAGTGATAGATCATGCTCTTTTCATCAGGAACGTCTTGTTTAGCGAAGCGAGCAAGTTTCTGAAACTGAATGTTGTATTGATACACAGACATGTTTCCTTGCTTGAGATTGCGGAACTCCTCACGCTTGCTCTCAACAACACTTTGTGGAATGTGGTGCGCTTTGAAGTCCCGACAAGTCAGTCCAAGGGATCACACGGCCTCCTCTGGAATCTTTGTATTGTTGATACCAATCAGCAGCTTGGTCCTTGAGCTGGAAAGAAGCAAACTTGACAAAGTCCTCAGGCCTGACATTGCTACATTCAGAATGCTTGTTGATGTCCACGAGCCAATCATCGGCATCCGTGGCCTCGGCACAGTAGCTGAAAGACTTGGGCTGATTTGCGAGAAACTGGTTGAGAGTGGCAAAGTGAAACTGATTGTTGCCTTGACCTTGATTTCCTTGATTGCCTTGCCCTTGAGTACGTTCTTGCAAGAGTTGCAGAATCATCTGAGCATTGGCGTTGGTGGCTGCCATGATTGCTTGCCATGCCTCCGGAGGTGGAGGTGGTGGCGGAGGGTTCGCTTGACTCCCTTCATTGCGATCCGGATTCTGACGCGTTGGCGGAGCCATCCTGAAGAGGGTGACATCCGTTAGCATCTTGATAGATAAAAGATAAGTGGTATCAACGGATAGAAATTGCAACATATAGTCTTCACAATAAACATTCGAACGAAAATGAACGAATGAATTCCGTAGTAAAACACCACACTTCCATAAGTTGAGAAGCCACTTGAAAAAGATATGGAATGAACATATGAATTCGAAGATCTCGAATACCACAATACAAAATAAACAAAGTATTGGCTTGCAAAATAAGCCGGAACAAACATATGATAGAGGTTTCATCCGAAGTTTTCGTGGTGGGGCCCACACAGGCTCAACCGTACAGCACCATCATGTACAAGGCTGTGCACATGACATACGAAGCGTCCCCGAGTCGGCAAAGCCATGGACTCTTTAAGACACAACGAGGCCACTGTAAAATCAACCGTATACAGGTGGACCACTAGACGTCGAACCCCAATCTCATATCATGCATCTGTCGGAAGATATCCTAAGGCTACTAGAATTCCCACTTATAAACTCCCGAAACTTTCTGGTTATGCAATCTGGTGTAGGGGATACAGGGGACACAAATATATATCACCCAAACTAGCAATCCCTAGATCCAGCTGTATCCATCCGTCAACACATAACCAAGAAACCTTCGGAAATCGTTTACCTCAACCTTCGAAAAACATCCGTTATACAAGTTATGGCAATACTCCTGAACTCCCGCCCCAGTACTGGGTGGCGTCGAGGTGATCTCACCAACAACTGCATAAAAGAGATTTCGATGTCGGCAAAACTCAGGTATTCCAGAATTGCAACGATAAAATTGTGACGACAACACCTCGGAGCTCAACTCCCTGGGACACTGCCACAACCCCTAAATGTCAGGAGGCACCAAGAACAATGTTCTCGTCACAAATCGATCGGAACGATTCCAAGATACCCGCGTGATCCTAAAATTTTTTTTTAGTGAAATTTGAGGAGAGAATAGTCAAAACTTCTACATCAGGAGACCTCACCAGAGCGACGAAGGGACTGAGGAGTAAAAAGAATCCTACTCTCCGATATATATAATCCTAAGACTCAAAACATTTTGTTCTAGACTCAACAACGCCAGCGATTCGATCAAGCAGGGGGCTCCTAAGTCGGGGAAGGCTCTGATTACCAACTTGTAACGCCCACGATGCGGCTATATCTTCCACGTGTCGAGGCACGACTTAGAGGCATAACCGCATAGTGGTTTTGTCGCAAGAAGGGTCATCTTCACACAATCCCATGTAATGAACAAGAATGGGATAAAGAGTTGGCTTACAATCGCCACTTCGCACAATACATAAATATCATTCATACATCATCCAAAATACAATCATATAGACCGACTACAGCCAAAATCCAGATGAAGATAAGACAACCCCAAATGCTAGATCCCCGATCGTCCCAACTGGGCTCCACTACTGATCATCAGGAAAAGACACATAGTAACGACCACGTTCCTCGTCGAACTCCCACTTGAGATCGACACCATCGTCGGCACTGGCATCGTCGGCACCTGCAACTATTTTGGAAGTATCTGTGAGTCACGGGGACTCAGCAATCTCACACCCGCGAGATCAAGACTATTTAAGCTTAAAGGGGGGAATGGTGCAAAGAGGTGGAGCTGCAGCGGCAAAAGCATATATGGTGGCTAACTTGCGCAAATGAGAGCGAGAAGAGAAGCAACGGAACGGACGTCATCTAGCAATGATCAAGAAGTGATCCTGAACACCTACTTACGTCATCCATAACACAGACCGTGTTCACTTCCCGGACTCCGCCGAGAAGAGACCATCATGGCTACACACGCAGTTGATGTATTTTACTTGGGTCAAGTGGCACGTTATCTACAACCGGACATTAACAAATTCCCATCTGCCTCATAACCGCGGGCACGGCTTTCGAAAGATAATACCCTGCAGGGGTGTCCCAACTTAGCCCATCATAAGCTCTCACGGTCAACGAATGATAAACCTTCTCCCGGAAAGGCCCGATCAGTCTCGGAATCCCGGTTTACAAGACATCTCGACAATGGTAAAACAAGACCAGCAAAGCCGCCCGAATGTGCCGACAAATCCCGATAGGAGCTGCACATATCTCGTTCTCAGGGCACACCGGATGAGACATCCTACGAGTAAAACCAGACCTCGAGTTTCCAGGAGGGGGCCCCGCAGTCTGCTCAGTTCGGACCAACACTCGAAGGAGCACTGGCCCGGGGGGTTAAAATAAGATGACCCTCGGGCTCGCGAAAACCCGGGGGAAAAGGTTTAGGTAGCAATTAGTAAAACCAAGGTTGGGCCTTGCTGGAGGAGTTTTATTCAAGGCGAACTGTCAAGGGGGTCCCATAAATCACCCGACCGCGTAAGGAACGCAAACTCAAGGAACATAATCCCGGTATAACAGTAACTAGGGCGGCAAGAGTGGAACAAAACACCAGGCATAAGTCCCTGAAATCAGAATTATTACGGGGCCTACTTTGCATGCTTGTGCTAGTCACCACAGAGATCACAAAAATACATGTACTACACCACTGGAAAGATGGCATGGCCTACTTCAAAACACATGTAGAGCTCATGCTCAAAAGATGCACAGATTAAATGATACAAAAATGACAAATCTCCAAGTTCTGCTAAGAACCAGAGATTAACAGCAACTAGCCCTCTTCCAACGAAGATTTGGGCATCAAGATGACCTCTAATGAACATGGTGTGATTGAACAAAATGAAGAGCATCACGAGACGAACAATTTGACATATTATACGCGCGAATCGGAGCTACATGCAAGAAGTTACGGCATCGGGAACAAGTGCATATGCTGAAAAGATTTAGGGACTTAGAAGAAATTAGGGCACAGGGAAAAAGTCAACTCACGCCACCGTACCAGATCCCGATCGGATCGGGGCCGGAGCTCGCCGGCTCGGGCTGCCAGCGCTTGCCGGAGGGAAGGAGGAGGCGAGGCCCGAAGGGAGGAAGGGCGCCGGAGGCGGCGGTGGTCGGCGGGGCGGCGCCGGCGGGCCTGCGGGCGACGGCCGGAGGCCCAAGGCGCGGCGGCGGCGGTGACCGGGGTGCAGCGGCGCGCGCGCAGGGAGGAGGCCGGCGGCGGACGCGCGGAGGCGCGCCGGGCGCGCGGGCCTGCGGCGGGCCTGGCGGGCCGCGGCGGTGGGAGGCCGGCGATGATACGTGTCGTGCTCTGATTGGTCGGGGCGCGGCGGCGGACGTTGTCCGGCGCGGGCGGACGCGTCCGGCGCGGCGCGGAGGGAGGAGCTAGGGTTCGTCTGCGGTTGTAATTCGGGATGCCCACATATATATAGGTAGAGGGAGCTAGGAGGCTCCAAATGAGGTGCGGTTTTCGCCCACACGATCATGATCGAACGACCTAGAGCATGGAAGAGAGTTTGGTGGGTTTTGGGCTGGTTTTGGAGGGGGGTTTTGCTGGACACTCAAATGGACTTTGCGGATGCCCGGTTAACCGTTGGAGTACCAAACGACCTCCGAATGGAACGAAACTTGACCGGTAGTCTCCGGGTGGTATATAAAGACCACTTGACAAGCCTCGGTCCATTCCGAGAAAGTTTGACACACGCACACGAAAGAAAACAAGAGGGGTGCACCGGAGGAGATAGGAGCGCCGGATAGGAAAACGGACAACGGGGAAAATGCTCGGATGCAAGAGACGAACACGTATGCGAATGCAATGCACATGATGACATGATATGAAAATGCATGACATGGCAAAAAACAAAACGAAAGACAAAACCCGACAACGGAGGGAAAAACATATCACATAGCCGGAAATGGCAGGAGTCGGAGTTACAATAATGGTAAGTTACATGCGGGGTGTTACAACAGGGCCGATGATGGAGCCACGCCGTGGGCCGCAGGCAGGCAAGTCTGGGGACCCCCGTTCCTAGGACGCCGACAGCTGTCAATATGTGACTTTGGCCAGGTGTGAGCTTGAAGTCAGGCATAGGAGTGTTGGGGTCCTTGTGCCAGAGATCAATGAAATCGAGGATCAGCTTGGGATCCAAAAGAAGAGGTACATCTGTGCCTTTGGCTCTAGCGGTTCGATGATGTCTGTCTCTGATGATTTCTTCCAATTCTTCATCATCAGCCTCGTCTTCACTAGACGGTACATGGAAGGCGACCTGCTTCTTGTGAGGACTTGGCCTTGTGCCTCGTCCAGCAGTGGCCTTTGTCTTCAGCAAAGTAGGGCCTGTTGAGGACTGAAGAGGAGCTGAGGAACTGGCAGAGGCTCCTGAAGCAATAGAGATGCCAGTGGTCCTTTGGCACGAGGCGAGGTGCACAGGTGCTGAGGGCTTTGTAGGAGCAGCTGAAGATTTTGCAGCCGAGGGGACTGGAGTTGCTTGAGGAATTTGCCGTGAAGGCTTTGAAGAGCTGGGCCATGAGGGCATTGAGGCAGAGGCACCGGGCTTGTGTGTAGGCTTCTTGAGCATAGCCTTCTTAAGCTTGCTAGCAAAGGCCTCAGCAGCAGCAGCAGAGTCTTCATTGAATTTCCTCACTGCTTCCTTGGTCACTTTGGCCAACTTGGCTTGCCGCTTGGCCCACTCATCAGGATAGTCCTCACCGCGCTTGAGGTTGGTGGGATCAGCAATCTGGCCAGGTGCCAGCGGAGGTCATGGGCAAGGAGGGTGCAACGCGAATTTCTTCATGTATTTAGGAGTTACATATCTGTACTCCCTCCATTCCCATGCCCATCTCCTCTCTATCTTCTGAATGCGCACCTTGCGTTCATTCTTTGTTTCCTTAGCAGGTGTACAGTACCCTGCATAGATGTCATCAGGGATCTCAAACACTGTGTTGACTTTCAATCTCTTTCCTCCTTTCTGACATCTCTTACCATCAGCCATTTTCTTCATGTGAGGAATTTGAACAACAGAGTTCTCTGACAAGGTATGCAATTTTTCTTCGAGGAACGCTGCAAATGAGTTAAGTTGATGAAAACCTAGTGATTCAGCAGTGGTCATGAGTATCTGTGAACAGAGTATAGGTGCAAAGAATTTGGAGAGGTCACATGCGTTCTCATAAGTTTTTTTAAGAACAAGTTTGAGGAATTTGACCAGAGGTGTCTTGAGGAATTTCACTAAGCGTTCTTTGACTTAGGCTCCAGAGTTGTATAGATTGGAAAATCCACACAATTGAGGAATCTTGAAAAAAAGTGTTGCTTAGGGAAACTGATCAAGAGCATATGCATGTGAGGTGTTTACGAGTGTGGAAGTGAAGAATAAACACCTTTTGAAGATTTTGTGGAAATCATCAGAATCAACAAGGGCAGTAAAAATAAATTTTATTTACCCTCGACGAAGAACACGACGAACTGGGAGTTGTAGATGGGAAGCTCATCCGTTCATATCTTCCACGCCCTAACTTGGCGGCAGAAGACAGCTAGGGCTGCGGCGGAGTAAAGATTTTCGCGGCCAACGCGAGTACGACGACGACGAGGTCGAGGCAGTGAAGCTCTTCCTCACCGGCGATGATGGAAGTAGCGGCAGCGCTAGGTCAGAGAGTTCGAGCGAGGGGAGTGAGGTCGAGCGGGGTAAATGCGGTCTGAGGAGGGTGAGGAGTATTTATAGCCGAGGTGAAAAACCGTTCGCCCGAGGAAAATGGATGAACGTGCCCCTGACCTTTCTCATCCTAGTGACATGTGTCACCCGTGTACAGTGAGGTGGAGATCGTGTGAGATCATGGGTGAATAGATAAGTCTTATCGCGGGATGCAGAACGATTTGAGCGGCAAAAGCCGAAAATTTGAGATATGGAATATTTTAAAATTTCGTTCGCAAATTCTTCAGCTGACAAGGACACAGTGAAGATTTTGAACGGGTTTCAAATAGAACGCACATGAAGAATTTGTGAATAGACTATGTTAAGTTTAGCATAGAGGGGAAGGGTCCGATCACATTCACTTAGCAGAAAAGTCAACTTGAAGAATAGCTATAAGTGGATGCTGTAGAGGACAGAAAACTCAAATATATATATCCAATGAAGAACAACGACGGAAAGAGTGAAGACTATGCAAAGTTGAAGAATTTGAACAACTGAGGAAATTCAAAACTGAAGAAAAACTCAAATTGAAGATTTTCAACTTTTGTTGGTGGCATGACCCACCGTATAAGAATGATGATTTCAGACGTCTCGTACAATTGTCATAGGGCTCTGAGAATCAAATTCTTCGTTAATTTCTTCACACTTAGAGGGTTAGTCTTCATTGATTGAAGAAAAACGTTACTTCGTGTGTTGCACATCTAAGTCATCCATTTTTCATAAGTGTTAGGATGTGTGTCCTTTTCAAAGGACATTCGAAGATTCTAAGATATTTAGCTCACACCGCAACTTGCTAAATCTCTTCTCATCCAAGGGCTTTGTGAAGATATCGGCTAGCTGTTCTTCGGTCTTCACGTGGTCGATAGAGATGTCGCCCTTCAACACATGATCACGAAGAAAATGATGACGAATCTGAATGTGCTTTGTCTTCGAGTGCCGAACTAGGTTATGAGCAATCTTGATGGCACTCTCATTGTCACAGTAGAGAGGCACATTCTTCACATTGATGCCGTTGTCCTTGAGGGTTTGCTTCATCCATAGCAATTGAGAACAACACGAACCAGCAGTAATGTACTCAGCTTCAGCAGTAGAGAGTGATACGTAGTTCTGTTTCTTCGAGGATCAACATACCAAGGAATGTCCAAGGAAATGGCATGTGCCTGATGTTGACTTGTGGTCCACGTGATCACCAGCATAGTCAGAGTCTGAATATCCAATGAGATCAAAAGCCGAGCCCTTGGGGTACCATAATCCAAGTGTTGGAGTGTGAGCTAGATATCAAAGAATATGCTTCACAGCCTTATGGTGTGATTCCTTCGGTGTAGCTTGAAATGGGCACACATGCAAACACTAAGCATAATATCTGGCCTAGATGCACATAGATACAATAAACCAATCATGGAGCGGTATACCTTTTGATCGAAGTCAATTCCATTCTCATCAGTGCATAGATGGCCATTTGTGGGCATAGGGATTTTGACGCCTTTGCAATCTTGCATGCCGAATTTCCTCAATACATCCTTGAGGTATTTCTCCTGAGATATGAAGGTGTCGTAGCGCCGTTGACGTATTTCAAGACCTAAGAAGAATTTCAATTCTCCCATCATATACATTTGATATTCTTCACTCATCATATAGGCAAATTCATCACTGTAACGTTGGTCAGTACAACCAAAGATGATATCATCAACATATATTTGACACATGAATAATTCATCATCATAGGTTTTGGTGAAAAGAGTTGGGTCAAGTGAACCGGGTTTGAAGCCTTTCTTCATGAGGAATTCCTTCAAAGTATCGTACCATGCCCGAGGGGCCTGCTTGAGGCCATAGAGGGCCTTGTTGAGTCTGAAGACTTTGTCAGGATGCTTTGGATCTTCAAAACCTGGGGGTTGAGCAACATATACTTCTTCCTCAAGCTTACCATTGAGGAATGCACTTTCACATCCATTTGATATAAGATGATATTATGATGGTTAGCATAAGCAAGTAATATGCGAATAGCCTCAAGTCTAGCAACAGGTGCAAAAGTTTCATCGAAATCAATTCCTTCAACCTGTGTGTAGCCTTGAGTTACAAGCCATGCCTTATTCCTCACCACAAGGCCATTTTCATCTTACTTGTTGCGGTAGATCCATTTGGTGTCGATGATATTGTGCTTGCGTGGGTCTGGTCGCTTGACAAGTTCCCAGACATTGTTGAGCTCGAACTGATGTAATTCATCTTGCATCGTTTGAATCCACTCAGGCTCCAGAAATGCCTCATCTACTTCGGTGGGCTCTGTGATAGAGACAAAATCAAAATGCCCACAAAAGTTAGACAAATGTGAAGCCTTTGAGCATGTGAGAGGACCTGGTGCGTTGATGTCGCTGATGATTTTCTCGATCTGCACTTCATTTGCAACGCGAGGATGAGCGGGTTGACGACGTTGAGTCGGCTCAGCATTTTCTTCAGAGCCATTTTCCTCAGGTGCACCAGCATGATGTTCTTCATGATCTGGAATGATTTCTTCAGCAGATTCTTCGGTTTGAATGACATCCTCAGTAGCCTTGAACTTGATGGATTCCTCAGGTGACTTTTCATCTAGCACAGCAGGTAGGTGCTCTCTTTGCGAGCCATTAGTTTCATCAAACCGCACATCTACAGTTTCAACAACCTTGTGATGAACGGTGTTGAAGACTCTATAGGTGTGCGAGTCCTTTCTGTAACCAAGCATAAAACCTTTTTGTGCTTTCGGTGCAAATTTAGAATTGTGATGAGGATCTCTAATCCAACATTTAGCACCGAAGACTTTGAAATAACTCACATTGGGTTTCTTGTCAGTGAGGAGTTCATATGAGGCCTTTTTGAAGAATTTGTGAAGATATACCCTGTTGATGATGTGGCATGCAGTATCAATTGCCTCATGCCAGAAATGACGAGGCGTCTTGTATTCGTTAAGCATAGTGCAAGCCATCTCAACAAGAGTCCTGTTCTTGCGCTCCACGACGCCATTTTGGCCTTGGTCATCTTTCCAGCTTCACAAGCTCCACACAGGTGATCCATGAGGAATTTGACATCCTTGATGCCAATGGCATGCTTATTCTTCGCGAGAGTGTGTAAGTTCCTCATGCCAGCTCGACCAAGTCGTCGATGCCATAGGTAGCCTTCTGAAGCTTTTCCAAGTAGGCATGTGGCAGGTTGTGGTCCTGTAGAGAAATCAACAATATACAAGTCTCCTCTCCTAAAGCCTTCGAAGACTTTGGAATGGCCGGCTTCCATAATCACAACACAACGATACTTGCCAGAGACAACAACCATATCAAGATCAGAAAGCATTGAGACAGACATGAGGTTGTATCCTAAGGACTCGACAAGCATGACTTTGTCCATGTGTCGATCCTTTGAGATCGCAACCCTACCTAGACCCAATACCTTGCCTTTGCCTTTGTTAGCGTAGGTGATATGTTTTAGATGCGATGGAGATAAAGCAGTGTCCATCAATAGGTTCCGGTCACCGGTCATGTGATTTGTACATCCACTGTCGAGGACCCACTCCGTGGCTTTGGGTTGATCATCCCGCAGATGAATTAGTGCATCTTACGAACTCATATACTTCACCAGTGAAGAATATGACATCAGATTCATCAGATCAATTTCATCAAGCAATAGAACAGATAAAACAGAATGAGGATGTGATAAATGAAAATTCATTTCTTCATGATTAGCTTGCGTCCTTTCAAGCATTATTCAGGCCTCCAGCAAATTGTTCAGACATTTTAGGTTCGTCTGGAGACTTGACCCTGCATAAGATATTAGTTCTTTTTCTTCACCACCCACATCTGGAGGGGTGGCAAAGAGTTCATCATTCTACGAGCTCCATAAGAAAGGTGGCATAGACGCCAATCCACTTCGTTTCACATAAGAGGGGTTAGAGTAAGCATATGAATAAGCAGAGAAATTCTTTGAGGACTTATGAACATAATGGTTTGAAGAATAATGCACATATTCATAGCCCTTAGATCTTTCCTGCGAGACAGAAGTGTTAGCACGATGATGTTCATATGAGGACTTTGATCCATACAAGGAAATTGATCCACGTGAGGAATGTGGTCCATACGAGGACTTGGATCCATATGAAGACTTTGGTCCATATGAAGAATTTGATCCGGGGTTTCTTTTCTTCATAGGTGGTGTCATGATGACATTCACCTGAAGACTTTCAAGGCACCTTTTGGGAACCCAGATTTTCTTCGTAGGGGGACCGTTCCTGCAGTTAGTGCCAACATACCTAGCAAATACTTCACCATTCTGATTTTTGAACAGTTTATAGTTGGAGTCAAATGACTCATCAGAAGAATATGAAGATTCACATGTAAAGCCAGAGAAAGTAGATGGATCTGTGAGAGGTCCCTTTGCAGCAACCCATGAGGTTTTGGAATACTGCTCAGGTTTCCAGTATGTCCCATCAGCATTGAGTTTCCTCTCAAAGGCAATACCCTCTTTCCTAGGGTTCATGTTGAGGATCTGCTTTTTAAGCACATCACAAAGTGGCTGATGCCCTTTGAGGCTTTTGTACATGCCTGTCACATACAATTCCTTCAGCTCTACATTGTGAGTGGTACTAGCAGCATCCTCAGATGAGGAATTTGTGATAGCAGAGACAGTTGAAGAATTTGCAGCAATAGAAGCATTTGAACTTTCAGGTGAAGAATTAGTAGATTCACGTTCAATGCATTTCAAACATGGTGGAATGAATTCTTCCTGAGTGGCACTGATTTGTTGAGCAAGCAATGAATCACGCTCCTTTTGAAGATCTTCATAACTCACCCTTAGCTTCTCAAGATCTTGCTTTCTTTGAAGAAATTAATAAGAAAGCTTCTCATGCTCAGATAAGAGAGTGTTATGATGACTCTAAAGGTTATCAAACTTGGATTGAAGTCTCTGAAGATTATCAGTCAACGTTTGAGTGCGATCCATTTCTTCACCCAACAGGTCATTTCTTTTGTCCAGCATATTTTGAACCTTTTCAAAAGCCTTTTGTTGTTTCACAGCAATCTTAGCAAGTTTAGGCTTGAGGTTTTCATAATATTCATCCTCACTTGATTCAGAGGAGGGATATTTGAGTACCTTGGCACCCTTTGCCATGAAGCAATAGGTGGGAGCGTAGTCATCATCGCCGTCATCAGCCGTATTGGGGAAGTCATTCTCCTCGGAGTTGAAGATGGACTTGCTGACGAAAGCAGTAGCGAGGGCTAGGCTCGCCATACCAGATTCTGACTCCGGATGCCTCCTCTTCCTCATTTTCCTCAGATTCAGCTTTAGAGTCCATTTCCTTGCCAATGAATACCCGAGCCTTCTTGGAGTTTCTCTTCTTGTGAGGTGAAGACTTCGAGGATTTTGATGATGAAGACTTTGAAGATTTCTTCTTCTTTGAGTCATTGGAACTGTAATCCTTGTATTTCTTCTTCTTTGATTCCTTTTCCCACACAAGACAATCTTGAATGTAGTGACCAGGTTTCTTGCATTTGTGGCAAGTTCTCTTCTTGTAGTCACGGGATGAGGAATCTGATCTCATGTCATCATTTCTTGAGGATTTACCAAAGCGACCACGTCTTGAGAACTTCTGGAATTTCCTCACGAGCATTGCTAGCTCCTGGCTCAGTTCTTCAGGATCACCAAGGCTGCTACCAGAATCCTCATCTTCAGATTCAGAAACTGCTTGGCCTCAAAGTGCGAGTTCTGCCATAGCTTGATCCATAGAGATCTCTCTTCTCAGCAAGTTGGAACTCATGAGTGTTTAGCCTCTCAAGAATATCAGCGGGATCAAGTGCCTTGTAGTCTCCATGTTCTTGTATCATCAGTGCTGGAGTGTCAAATGAGGAATCAAGTGATCTCAGCAATTTCTTCACCACCTCTTGGTCGGTGATGTCAGTGGCACCAAGTGCTTGAAGCTCATTTAAGATGTCAGTGAGGCGATCGAATGTTTTCTGAACATTTTCATTGTTGAATCTTTTGAAGCGGTTGAACAGATTGCGAAGAACGTCAACTCGAGAGTCATGCTGTGTTGAGACTCCCTCGTTGACCTTGGACAACCTATCCCAGATAAGCTTTGATGTCTCCAAAGCACTCACTTTGCCATACTGCCCTTTGCTCAGATGGCCACATATGATGTTCTTCGCTTGAGAATCGAGTTGCTTGAATCTCTTCACATTAGCAGCGTTGATGGTTCGAGTGATAGAGGGAACACCATTTTCCACAATGTACTAGAGATCGTTGTCAATTGCCTCAAGATGCATTTGCATCTTATTCTTCCAGTAGGGGTAATTTGTCCCATCGAAGGTAGGACACCCAGCAGAGACCTTGATCATGCCTGCAGTCGACATAACTAAAACTCCAGGCGGTTAAACCAAAATCACACAGAACAAAGGAGTACCTTGCTCTTATACCAATTGAAAGTGCATTATATCGACTAGAGGGGGGCTGAATAGGCGATTTTTACAAATTCGTCACTGAGGAATTTCAAACTAAGAAATTCCTAAGTCACGAACAACTAGCAGCGGAATAAGTACTCAGAAGTAAGCATAACAAAGCAATAGCAGAGTCAACATGACGAAATGAAAACAAGCAATGAGTACAAGAAGCGTAAACACAGGATAAGCAGTCCGAAGACAAACTGACTGAAGAAATTAAACTGACAAAATTGAGGAAGTCTTCAGTCAAAGTCATCAAACAGTAACGATCAGGTACAACAACACAGAATGAGGAAATTAAGGGGTTGAGGAAATAGAACCAGTTAGCTCGGTGATGACAGTGATTTGGTAGACCAGTTCCAACTGCTGTGACAGTCGTACGTCTGGTTGGAGTGGCTAGGTATTTAAACCTGAGGACACACAGTCCCGGACACACAGTCCTCACCGTATTCTCCTTGAGCTAAGGTCACACAGACCTCGCATAATCACTCGTGGTAAGTCTTCAGGTGACTTCCAAACCTTCACAAACCCGGCCACTCAGCGATCCACAATTTCCTCTTGGATGCTCTAGACCATGACGCCTAACCGTCTGGAAGATGCACAGTCTTCAAAGGTAACAAGCGTCGGTTCCACACAGGAACAATCTCTTCAGTGATGCTCAATCACTTTGTGTTTGTAGGTGTTTGCGTTTGGGTTATCCTCACTTGATGATTTTCGCTCGAAGTCCTCGGAGGATGGGATGCTCTCTATGACAATTGTCAGTTTCTCTCGGAGCAGCCAACCGGCTAGTGGTTGCAGGGGGCGGATATTTATAGCCTAGGGAGCAGCCCGACATGATAAGACATAAATGCCCTTCAATGATATGACCGTTAGGTGGATAGATATTTTGGGACAGTTGGCGCATCGCACAGCAATGGTCGGAAATTTGGCTATCATATTCCTCGGGGCTATCCTGTTCCTCACTTGTAGGCAATCCGCACTGGCGAATTCCTAACTCCTCAGTCAGAAAAAATTCCTCAGAGACCAGAAGATCTTCGTCTCTGTCACTGAAGAAATTGACTAAACTGTATGAGATTTCCAATGGCTTCACTCGAAAGGATTGGTAGGTGTAGGATTTCGAGATTAGCATCACTTGGAAACTTTTCCTTAGTTTTACCTCGACCCCCTTTAACAGTACGGTGTTTCCTATGACTCAAGAAAGAGAAAATGAAACTACGAAAACAAAAGTCTTTAAGCTTCATATTCTCCGCATGAATACCAAGTCTTCACAGTCACACCGATTTTTGCACTTTCAAAGTCTTCAGAAAGCGAAAGTCTTCAGTTGAAGACATTCATTTTTAGGGGTCGACCTTCTATGTAAATATCAAACTCCTCATAGACTTATAGACCTGTGTACACTCACAAACGTATTAGTCCCTTAACCAATAAGTCTTCAATACACCAAAATCACTAAGGGGCACTAGATGTACTTACAAGATGACCATGATGCCCTCATGTCCATGTTTTATTTTATCGACACCTCTGTCTCTAAACATGTGGACATATTTGTCGATATCGGCTTTCGCTTGAGGACAATCAAGGTCTAAGCTTGGGGGAGTTGATACGTCCATTTTGCATCATGCTTTTATGTTGATATTTATTGCATTATGGGCTATTATTACACATTATATCACAATACTTATGCCTTTTCTCTCTTATTTTATAAGGTTTACATGAAGAGAGAGAATGCCGGCAGCTGGAATTCTGGACTGGAAAAGGAGCAAATATTAGAGACCTATTCTGCACAACTCCAAAAGTCTTGAAACTTCACCGAGCATGTTTTTGGAATATATAAAAATTATTGGACGAAGAAAGGACCAGAGAGGGGCCACCAGCCAACCACAAGGGTGGGAGGCGCGCCCTACCCCCTGGGCGCGCCCCCCGACCTTGTGGGCCCCCTGGCAGGCCTCCGGTGCCCATCTTTGGTTATATGGTGTCTTTTACCCTGAAAAAATCAGAAGGAAGCTTTCGGGACGAAGCGCCGCCGTCTCGAGGCGGAACCTGGGCAGAACCAATCTAGGGCTCTGGCGGAGCTGTTCTGCTGGGGAAACATCCCTCCGAGAGGGGGAAAGCGAAGCCATCCTCATCACCAACGATCCTCTCATCGAGAGGGGGTCAATCTCCATCAACATCTTCACCAGCACCATCTCCTCTCAAACCCTAGTTCATCTCTTGTATTCGATCTTGGTCCCAAAACCTCAGATTGGTACCTGTGGGTTGCTAGTAGTGTTGATTACTCCTATAGTTGATGCTAGTTGGTTTATTCGGTGGAAGATCATATGTTCAGATCCGGATAATTAATACTCCTCTAATTATGACTATGAATATGCTTTGTGAGTAGTTACGTTTGTTCTTGAGGACATGGGAGAAGTCTTGTTATAAGTAATCATGTGAATTTGGTATTCGTTCGATATTTTGATGAGATGTATGTTGTCTTTCCTCTATTGGTGTTATGTGAACATTGACTACATGACACTTCACCATTATTTGGGCCTAGGGGAAGGCATTGGGAAGTAATAAGTAGATGATGAGTTGGTAGAGTGACATAAGCTTAAACCCTAGTTTATGCGTTGCTTCGTAAGGGGCTGATTTGGATCCATATGTTTCATGGTATGGTTAGATTTATCTTAATTCTTCTTTCATAGTTGCGGATGCTTGCGAGAGGGGTTAATCATAAGTGGGAGGCTTGTCCAAGGAAGGGCAGCACCCAAGCACCAGTCCACCCACAAATCAAATTATCAAACTAACGAACGCGAATCATATGAGCATGATGAAAACTAACTTGACAACAATTCCCATGTGTCCTCGGGAGCGCTTTGCTTTATATAAGAGTTCATCCAGGCTTGTCCTTTGCTACAAAAAGGATTGGGCCACCTTGCCGCACCTTGTTTACTTTTATTACTTGTTACCCGTTATGATTTATCTTACTACAAAACTATCTGTTACCGATAATTTAAGTTCTTGCAGATAATACCTTGCTGAAAACCGCTTGTCATTTCTTTCTGCTCCTCGTTGGTTCGACACTCTTACTTATCGAAAAGACTACGATAGATCCCCTATACTTGTGGTTCATCACATACTATCCTGACAAAAGGTGGTCTTCGCCTGCAAAGCTTCTGGTCGTGACGCTGCGGTGGGCTCGGTGGTGACGTTCGTCCTACTGTCCTGATGGTCTTGGTCTTGTTGCACGGGAATGGAAACCTTCGGCTGATTCCTCGGTACCCCGCGCCTGCGCTTGCCTCCTTAGCACCAAAGAGGAAACCTGCTCCTCTGTGCCCGCTGGCGCCCGCTTGGCCTTGGTCGTCATGGCTGGCGTCACCTCAACCTCATGAGGTGGGCGCCTGCATAGGAATCTCCACTCTTCGGGAGCCAGCCCGGGGAGGCCGCTCCCTTCGGAGGTTTTGATTTCGTCCACCTAGTGAGGCTTGGCCCCTCGCGAGGGTCTTGTCTTGAAGGTGCTAAAGATGGGCCGTACCAGGCCGTCGACGGAGCCACGCTGTGGGCTGCAGGCAGGCAAGTCTGGGTACCCTGGTTCCCAAAACACCGACAGTAGCCCCTGGGCCCAAGGCGCGCTCGGACTTGGCTTCGGGGCGAAGCCAAAGGGCAAGGGCGAAGCGCCGCGGGCCCCAATCACCTGCGAACCGAGCCGACGTGTGGCGCTTGATGGGTCGTGGGCGTCTCCACTTCCCCACGTTGCCTTGGCAACTGCCCCAGGCTGACAAAAGACTGGTGCCCGCCTCCGAGCCTTCATTGCCTTCTCCTCACCTTGCTCCAGATCCCCTTTCTTCCTGTCGAGAGCATCTCCAGACCTGCCGAATTTCTCCTCCCAAGTTCTTTGCTGATGGCGTCCAGGAAGGCGAAGTTGGCTACGCAGGTCGCGAGCTCCTCCAACTCCATCCTTCTCTTGTCCGTCTTCGCCTTCTACTGCAAGGCATTCGTGCGCGTGATGCCCTCCGTCGCGCTCCTCCGCCACTTCTTCTACCTTTAGATGCACGACCCGAACCAGCGCTCCGGCAGCGTCTCCTTCGCTGCGGTCCACAGCGGCAACACGCTCATGAGGGCCGGAAAGAAAGTGGAGAACTTCCGGCGCAAGTGGGTCTTCATGGATGCCAGGGGCCTCCACGCGCGGCTGGAATTGCCGACCGAGCTGCCAGAGAAGTTGGACCAGTGGGTTCATGAGAAGCTCACCGACACCTAGGCGGCACCAGTCCTGAGGAAGATGAAGGCAGACATGGAGTCCGGGGTGCTGACAGGGGCCATGCTCGTTAAGGAGTTCCTGACGCAGCGCCTGGCCCCGCTCAAGGCACACTTGCGCCCCATGTGGGATTTTAAGGGCGCGAGGGATGACATATGGCTACGCTCAAGGAGCTTGAGGGGCGAGGAGTTGGACAAGGCCATGCACACTCTGCTTGAGAAGGACCCGGGCAGCCTCCCGACGGCCTACATCCCATTGTACCGCCGTGGCGATGGGACGGAGCTGGTCGCCGGCATGCCCTTCTTCAATGAGCTGGGGCTCATGCCACCCAAGCTTCCCAATCCTTCGGTGCCGGTGTCTTCTGGCGAAGACTCCAGGGAAGAGGACATGAACGACTCGGAGGCGACCTTGGACGACGTGGCAGAGATCTCTCCCCCATCTCAGGGCGAGCTTCTTCGCGGCCTATCCGATGATGACGATGTCGTCGAGCCCCCGGTCATGGAGCCCCCGAGCTCCGCCGGGGTGGTGACGAGGTCCGGAGCCGCTTGAACAATTCATGAAAGAATATTGAGGGAAGAGAGATTTCACATATAAATATACTATCTTGGACATCTTTTGTAATTGTGAGCACTCATTAAAATATGACATGCTAAAAGGTTGATGTTGGACAAGGAAGACAACGTAATGGGTTATGTTTTCTTATATCCGAAATAAAGTATATTGTCATGGATCATTCAACATGCTGAGCTTGCCTTTCCCCCTCATGCTAGCCAAACTCTTTGCACCAAGTAGAGATACTACTTGTGCTTCCAAACATCCCTTAAACCCGTATTGCCATGAGAGTCCATCGTACCTACCTATGGATTGAGTAAGATCCTTCAAGTAAGTTGTCATCAGTGCATGCAATAAAAATTGCTCTCTAAATATGTATGATCTATCACTGTGGAGAAAATAAGCTTTATACGATCTTGTGATGTGGAAGCAATAAAAGCGACAGACTGCATAATAAAGGTCCCTATCACAAGTGGCAATATAAAGTGACGTTCTTTCGCATTAAGATTTTGTGCATCCAACTATAAAAGCGCATGACAACCTCTGCTTCCCTCTGCGAAGGGCCTATCTTTTATTCTTGTCTTATACCTTATGCAAGAGTCATGGTGATCTTCACCTCTCCTTTTTACATTTTATCCTTTGGCAAGCACATTGTGTTGGAAAGATCCTGATATATATATATCCAATTGGTTGTAAGGCATCATGAACTATTATTGTTGACATTACCCTTCAGGTAAAAGGTTGGGAGGCGAATCTATAAGCCCCTATCTTTCTCTGTGTCTGATTAAAACTTTGAACCCATAAATATCGCGTGAGTGTTAGCAATTATGAAAGACTGAATGATAGTTGAGTATGTGAAGTTTGCTGAATCAAAGCTCTGACATAGACTCTTCCTGAAAATAAGATGAATTGTAATTGTTTGATGACTAATAACACGGTTTGTTAGTTTTCAAGAAAGTTTATGATCTATACTTTAACATGTGAATAGCTTGTTACTGGATCATGAGAAGTTTTATGAGATGATCTACTGTTATGACATATGATGATGCTAGAAAAGGTGATTGAAATTATCATTGATCAAACTTGTGCACCTGCTAGCATTCACACTTCATAAAATATCTCTTTTATCATTTACCTACTCGAGGACGAGCAGGAATTAAGCTTGGGGATGCTGATACGTCTCCAACGTATCTATAATTTATGAAGTATTCATGCTATTATATTATCTGTTTTGGATGTTTATGGGCTTTACTAAACACTTTTATATTATTTTTGGGACTAACCTATTAACCGGAGGCCCAGCCCAAATTGATGTTTTCTTGCCTATTTTAGTGTTTCAAAGAAGAGGAATATCAAACGGAGTCCAAACGGAATGAAACCTTCGGGAGAGTTATTTTTGAAACGGAAGCAATCCAGGATACTTGGAGTAGACGTTAGGGAAGCTTCGAGGAAGACACGAGGCAGGGAGGCGCACCCTACCCCCTGGGCACGCCCCCACCCTTGTGGGCCCCTCGTGGCTCCCCTGACCGACTTCTTTCGCCTATATATGTCCATATACCCTAAAAACATCGAGGAAAAGAATAGATCAGGAGTTCCACCGCCGCAAGCCTCTGTAGCCACCAAAAACCAATCGGGACCCTGTTCCGGCACCCTGCCGGAGGGGGGGGGGAACCCTCACCGGTGGCCATCTTCATCATCCCGGCGCTCTCCATGACGAGGAGGGAGCAGTTCACCCTCGGGGCCGAGGGTATGTACCAGTAGCTATGTGTTTGATCTCTCTCTCTCTCGTGTTCTTTAGGTGGTACGATCTTGATGTAGCGCGAGCTTTGCTATTATAGTTGGATCTTTATGATGTTTCTCCCCCTCTACTCTCTTGTAATGGATTGAGTTTTCCCTTTGAAGTTATCTTATTGGATTGAGTCTTTATGGATTTGAGAACACTTGATGTATGTCTTGCATGTGCTTATCTGTGGTGACAATGGGATATCACGTGATCCACTTGATGTATGTTTTGGTGATCAACTTGCGGGTTCCTCTCGTGAACTTATGCATAGGGGTTGGCACACGTTTTCGTCTTGACTCTCCGGTAGAAACTTTGGGGCATTTCTATGTGTTGGTTGAATAGATGAATCTGAGATTGTTTGATGCATATCGTATAATCATATCCACGGATACTTGAGGTGACATTGGAGTATCTAGGTGACATTAGGGTTTTGATTGATTTGTGTCTTAAGGTGTTATTCTAGTACGAGCTCTATGATAGATCGATCCGAAAGAATAACTTTGAGGTGGTTTCGTACCCTACAATAATCTCTTCGTTTGTTCTCCTTTATTAGGGACTTTGGAGTGACTCTTTGTTGCATGTTGAGGGATAGTTATGTGATCCAATTATGTTATTATTGTTGAGAGAACTTGCGCTAGTGAAAGTATGAACCCTAGGCCTTGTTTCAACACATTGCAATATTGTTTTTGCTCACTTTTATCGCTTGTTACCTTGCTGTTTTTATAAATTCAGATTACAAATACCTATATCTACCATCCATATTGCACTTGTATCACCATCTCTTCGCCGAACTAGTGCACCGATACAATTTACCATTGTGTTGGGTGTGTTGGGGACACAAGACACTCTTTGCTATTTGGTTGCAGGGTTGCTTGAGAGAGACCATCTTCATCCTACGCCTCCCACGGATTGATAAACCTTAGGTCATCCACTTGAGGGAAATTTGCTACTGTCCTACAAACCTCTGCACTTGGAGGCCCAACAACGTCTACAAGAGGAAGGTTGCGTAGTAGCCATCAGCGGCGACGTCCACATCAGTAGGAGATGATGCTGCTTTTGCTCTCGCTTGCGCTGCTGCTCTGCTCTTGCTCTCGGTCCCCTACCTGGTCCGCTCTTGCTCTTGCTCGCGCTGCTGCTCTTGCTTGGGCTGCTGCTCTACTCTTGCGCGCGCTGCTGCTGCATGAGCAGCAGATCCTACTCTCCCTTGAGCCCCTCCGGCTGCTACCGAGATGCTGCTACATGACCAGCTGCCCCGGCTCTCGCACGTGCTGATGCTGCTACTGCTTTTCTGCTACTAGTCTGTTCCGTTTCAACAGTAAAATTCAGTTTCGAAGGCAGAGTTCAGTTTCAACAGTTAAATTCAGTTTCGACGGTTAAATTCAGTTTTGACAGTTAAGTTCAGAGATGAGCGGCTGATGTATTTTACATCTAGCACTTTGTGGTTATCTATTTTACATCATCTATTGGAGATGCTATTAGAATTACACTTAGGTTAACGTTGTCTCTCTTGTCTTGCTTCAGCCACGCTGTCGTACAACTCACCGGAGCTGCTCCAACAACGAAACCCTCCATTACAGTGGAGCAGTACCCCGGGCTCCATCTCCAGAAGCCTAAGATCATTTTCCCCTCCTCCGACAGCCAAATCAGCCGAAGCATCCTCACCGACCAAGCCAATCACTCTGAGATCGACATGGCTTCGCCAAAGAGGTAGTACACTTAATGCATCATGTTTTACTCTACATATTATATATATTGTCCACTGAGCACACGTAATAACGTGAAATATGACTAATTTCTCCTACTATATGACAAGCAGTGAGGTACCAGGCAACTTAGCTATCCGTGATGGACCCTCTTGAACGCCATGATTATTTATCTTTGCGCGTTTGAGTTGTGCATTTCTAGATGGGCCTCGGAGTTGAGCTAGCAGGGCAGTGGCCTGGGTCCAAAGTAGTATAATTTGAGTGTAGGCTTTTCCCTGCTCAAGCCTGCCTACTAGAATCGCCAGTGCTTGAAAGGAAAAGTGAACGAAAGACATAGGAATTGGAAAGTTTCCTATGGTACTACTATTCATGCATTTGGTTCAAAAGAATGGAGCAAAGGAAAACTGAGGATTTGTACCTTTAGTGTCTCCTTGAAAGAAAAATCATAGGAATTTTAATATCCACTTGTCCTCCTTTTAAAAATCCTATTCATGAAGCACAAGACTAAGAGATAGTAGCATAATAGTATTATGACCGTACATTTTCTTGTGGTTTGACTTAATCTCACCATGCTTCTTTGCATCCTGTGATCTTCCAATTCTTGTGAACCAAACACCCAGATTGGCAGAAATCCTGTGTTTTTAAATTCTCTGTTTTGCACATACATTCCTATCTTATTCCTATGTATTTCCTATCCCTGCGTTGTTAGAATCCTCCAATTCAAACGAGCCCTTACAGAATTACTTCTCTTACATATAGTTGTCAAACAAAACCTTGTGTGGTTTGTCCCACTCCTCCTGCGACGTTGTCCACCCCAGCTCAGCTGCTCCAACGACAGAAGGGTCCACCACAATAGGGATCCGGCCTACAGACTGTTTTTTGCCGCCTCAGATCTTCTTCCCCGTCGCTGGCAGCCACGACAACTGCATTACCATCATGAACCGAGCAGATGACCTTCAGGACTACACAGGTCCGCAAGTGTCAGCGTCCTGGGAACGGGGGTACCCACACATGCCTGCCTGCGGCCTAGGGCGCGGCTCCACCAACGGCCTGGTACGGCCCATCTTCATCAGCAACCACTCAAGACCCTTGCGAGGGGCCAAGCCTCGCGAGGTGGCCGACACCAAGACCTCCTCAGGGACAGTCTCACTAGGCTAGCTCCCTAGGAGCGGAGATATCTATGCAAGAGGCACCTCACGAGGTGCGCGTGACGTGAGCCATGACGATCAAGGTCAGGCGGGCGCCAACGGGCGCAGAGTACCAGTTGCCTCTTTGGTGCGAAAGGGGCAAGCCCAGGCGAGGAGTCCCGAGGCATCAGTCAAAGGTTTCCATATCGGTGCAACGAGACAAAGACCAGCAGGACGGCAGGACGGAGGTCACCCCGGAGCCCACGACGGCGTCACCACCAGAGCCTTTGGCAGGCGAAGACCACCTTTTGTCAGGATAACTTGTACTAGTTGTCTCCCTTCAAAATTCGCCGTTGTGGGATCCCTTCCCGCCTAACATTTGGGAAGAGGACCAGGGCTTCTATAAATAGGACTAGCCACCACCATGGGGAGGGACCTCAGCTTGGATTGTACTCATTCCACCAAGGCCAACTCACCAGCTCACCGAGCTTTAGAACACCTCTCCTCAAAAGGCTGTTCTTACCGTGTACTGTTCATCCTCTGCCTAGAAGGCAATCCACCACACCACACTGGAGTAGGGTGTTACACCACAACGGTGGCCCGGACCAGTATAAACCCTCGTGTCTCTTGTTCTTTGGGTTCGTCGAGCTAGGCCTTGAGATCGTTGCGAGAGCGAGCTAGAGAGAGAGAGAGAGAGAGAGATGTTCGTGCGCACCCTAGTGTTCGAACCTCAAGGGTTTGCGGAACCCGTAATCCGACATTTGGCGCGCCAGGTAGGGGTGCGCTGAAGCCTTTCTTCCGATCCACGCTCCTCTGCTCCACCGCATCCATGGCTGACGCTCGCCGAGCCTGTGCTCAACGTCGGGCCGCCCTCGCGCTCACGTCGCTCAGACAGCGCCTCTTGGCGGACCTCCCCGCCGTTCTCCCTCACCTGCTGCCAACGCTACCACCGGCCCGGCCGGGAAGGAGCAGCAAGCTTCATCGCTGCACCCCTCCGTGCGGCAGGATGGACGCACCGCCACTCCGTCGCTGACTTCGGCCGGCTCGTCGTCCCATGCCCGTCGCGCGCCCGAGGACGCTCAGGCCGCTCTGGGGGCTCTCCTGCACTGTCCCTCGCGCTACCTCGACCACCTCCAGCAGCGGGCGACGTAGCCCACGAAGCGCCTCCACCACCTCCGCATCAAGACGCCGCCATCGCACCAAGAAGCGCAGCACCGCGGCGCGACCCGCGGCGCAGGGCGCCGGCACATGAAGAAGGAAGCTGCCAAGAAGTTCCCCGGCCGCAAGAAAACGTTCCAGCGCTCCCAGCACCACTGCGTCAAGACCGCATGCCGCCTGCGGCGGCAGCCCGTGGATATCAAGATCAGGCTCCGCCTCCGCGACGGGCTCCGGTGACCATGGCAGGCTGTCATGCCATCACTCCCGAGCTGGGCAGCTTCGTCTGGCCCGGCAAGTTCAAGCCAGACCTGCCTTCGTGCTACGACAGCACCCCCGACCCCGCAGAGTTCTTGCAGCTATATGAGCTAAGCATCAAGGCGGCCAACGGTAACGAGAAGGTCATGGCGAATTCGTTCCCCATGGCCCTCAAGGATGGCGCGTGCTCGTGGCTCCTAAACCTGCCCGTGGGCTCGATCTCCTCCTGGGGCAAGATGCGCGAGTGTTTCATCGCCAACTTCCAGGGCACTCGCGACCGCCCGCCGGCCGCAGGCGACCTGCAGCGCATCAAGCAGCAGCCAGGGGAAACTCTGCAGAAGTATATCCAGCGCTTCAACAGCGTCCACCTCAAGATCCCCAAGGTGATGGACGAGGCCATCATCTCCGTGTTCTCCGACGGCGTCCGCAATGTCAAGATGAAGGAGGAGCTCGCCATCCACGGGGAACTATGCACAACCCATGAGATGTTCAACATGGCGACCAAGTGCGCGAGGGCTGAGGAAGGGTGCCTTTCCCTCCTCGAGCTCCCAGCTGCCGACCAGGAGGACAAGAAGGCCCAGATCAAGGACATGAAGCGCAAGGGGGCTGCCGTGCTCGCGGGAGAGCCATAGATGAAGCGCGGCCGCAACCATCCCGAGTCATCCAAGGAAAACCGCCCATTCTGCGCCTTCCACAATGTTCACAACCACAACACCAGCGACTGTCAGGAGCTCAGGGCCATCCGCGATGGGCGCTTCGGTCGACGCCCCGAGCACGATGACCGAGGCTACGGTCGAGGAGGAGGACGAAGTGGGGGACGCTGGGATGACCGCGGCCCCCCCAGGAGTGGCGCGACCGGCCTCGTGAGGACCGCTGGCAAGACCAACCTCGCGAGGGCGCCTGGAGAGACCGGCCTCATGAGGACCACCCTCAGGGCAATGCCGGCCTCCCTCCGCTACCGCCGCCACCGAGGAGGAACGACGACCATCATCAGGACGAGGGTGCTGGGGGCTTCCAAGAGCCTCGTGGCATCGCATGTATCTTGGGTGGTGCTCAAGCCCCAGCCTCTCAGCGTATCTTGAAGCAGTTTGCTCGTGAGGTGAACGCGGCCCTTCCCAGGCTCGAAGCCACGCACCCGCTCAGGTGATCCAAGTGTGCCATCACCTTCCGCTCGTCGGATCAGCTCAAGTGCGCAGCAACCGTTGGCGCCCTCCCGATGCTCTGCTCACTCGTCATCAGCAACGTCCAAGTCACCAAGACCCTCATCGATGGCGGCGCAGGGCTCAACATGCTGTCCGTCGTGTCATTCGACAGCCTCCAAGTGCCATACGATTAGCTGCAGCCTAGCAAGCCCTTCTCAGGAGTGACCGACGGCTCCACTACCCTGATAGCGCAGGTTCGCCTCCCTGTCATATTCGGCCAGCGTGACGACTACCGCACCGAGCTCATCGACTTCGACATCACCCACATATGCCTGCCGTACAACGCCATCCTTGGGTATCCATCCTTGGCGAAATTTATGGCAGTGACCCACCACGGCTACAACGTCCTCAAGATGCCAGGGAGCGGCTTCATCATCACGGTCCCCTGTGAAGAAAGAGATGCGGTGTGCTCCCACGAGCGCGCTTACCAAGATGCAGCGGCCGAAGACTCCGACAATGAAGGCACCCTGTACCCTCCTGAGGCCATCCCCGAGAAGAAGAAGCAGCTACTCCACCCAGGGCCTCAGGAGAGCGGCATTTCCAGCGGCACGACCTTAGGATCTGCGCCCGCAGCCGGGGCGCCTCCCTCCCTTGCATAGGAAGGCGCTCCCGGCGCCCTCCTCAAGCCGGGCTCGGGGGCTCTCTTCTGGAGGGCCTAAAACCTAGCCAACATCACGAGGGAGGTGCTCGGGCACCATGTGGAGGCGTGCTTCACCGCATGTTTCCCTGAAGAGGGTACAAGGCATGGAGCGCCCAGTGCTCAGGAGTTCATCACCAAGGCATCCCAGGAGCTTCAAGAGGCAAGGACCATACGCGACGACCGCCGCCCACCACCCCGCGCGGCCCCCCATCCTAGCGAGGACGACAGGCTGCGCGTTTGCGTCGACATTCCAGGGCTCAACAGGGCCGCATCTCAGGGATGTTTATGGCCTTCGCGTGTTGGACGGTGCGAGGGTCCACCTCACAGCTATGTTCGCATGCCATTCGGCTTGCCGAACGCGGCTGTCACCTTCCAATGCCACTTGCAGAGCATTCTGGCGGCTCAAGAGGCCAGGCATCACGCCGTCCTGGCGGAGATGGCGATAGTTCTTCAGGAGCCACGTGGGCCTATGGAGCCTCCTGAGGCTCAGGACCCTGGCAGCTCGTGAGGAGCAACCTCTTCGGCATGCATCTTCGGCTACTCCAACATCACTCTAGCTACGGTATCAGGTGACTCTTTCTAGTTCATTCAGTTGGGGGCGCCCTTCGGGCAGCATTATCCCCAAGTCGCACAGGCTTGTCCCCGCAACGTGTATCCTTTTGCATCTTTAGCTTATTCTGTTGGGAGCGCCTCTCGGCATGCATTATCCCCAGGCCGCTCGGGTCCGTCCCAGTGGCATGTACCGTTCTTGCATCTATCTGAGCTAACCTGCCTCATTGCTTGAGTCATTTCATGATTATCACCTGTTTACCTGTTGCCCCTCGCGGCCACCCGCGTTGCTGGCCGGCCTCCTGCTCATCCCGCAACGGGGGCTATACATGCTGGCACGGCTCTTGTGCTCGGGTCCGTCCGTGCAACGCTGACAAACCTGAGTGGTTGAGCTCTGGCTCGCGGCACGCCCCTTGCACGTCACCTCACCATGCCCTCAGTGCCTTCATCTTCTTGCGGCAGACCAGCAGACATGTTGCAGTCTGCACGCCTCCCTCGCACTAGCCTGCAGGAATCTCCAGAGGCACACGACGGACGCCGCCGCAGGCTCCTTCTTTTTTATGCAACTCGCTTGCGCGTTAAAGGGGGGCTCCTGAGCATCGCGTCTCAGGAGCTCCTACTGACTCTCCAGCCCTCACCCCCTGGCCTTGACCACGGCACCGCGACTTGGCATACTAGCGGCAGATGATCTCGCTCAAGGTTTGGGACCCGAGGATGCAAAGCACCTAGAAGAGCGTGAAAAAGGGAGAGAGGCCAGCGCGAGCCTAACCCAAACGTCTCACAGCCGCTGACGCACGAATTGCACGCTGCACATGGAAGCCGACCCAGAGTTGCTAAGATAAGTCTCGCACTCAAGCCAGCCCAGTGCTGTGACACAGGATTTCCATCTCTTGCATCCTTGCTACGGCGATGCCACCTTCCTTTCCTGCCTTCAGGTAGTTGCTTGCACGCTAAAGGGGACCTCTTGAGCATCGTGGCTCGGGAGCTCTCACTGGACCTCAGGCCGCTCACCTCCTGGCCTTGACCACGGCATCACGACCTGGCATACCAGCGATGGCTGCAGCCTGCCTGGGGACTCGGACCTGCCGGCATAGAGCACTAAGCTATCGCGAGTATAGAAAGGGGGGACCAAGCCGAAGCAAGACACGCAATTGTAAATCTTCGTAATAAGGACGACATTGACACAAAAGGCACTACAGATCCTTCACACACCCCCACGGGGTTCACCTCGATTCCTCGCAGGGAACAAAAGAAGAAGGTTTCTAGGGCTATATCTACAGGCATCGCCGCCGACGCCATCATCAACAGTGGGCCACGAGAGGCCGATGCCAACCCCATCCAGATCAACGGCGGCGACGGGCGGACGCCGCTGCCGCGCTCCGGGCACGGCGAGAGCTCGGGGGCACGTCGCTATCATCGCTCATCTCCGGAGTCTCGTAGGGCTCGGGAGAGTCACTGGACTCCCAGGCGCCGTCACTGCTGCTGGAGGAACTGCCGGCAAGACCAAGGGCGGGGCCAGCGCCTGCCGCTGCGCTGTCCCAGCGACCCCCTCCGAGGCAGCATTGCAGGCGGCGGCCTTCCTCGTCCAAGACCTTTAAGAATAGCAGGGAGGCGCCGTCATACTAGAAATGGATGGCAAGGGCCCCCTCCGCGCGGTAGACACGGGTAACCTCACCCCATCCGTGGGTCATAAAGATCTTGCGCGGGGAAATGACCTCGACCTCTGCTCCCGTCGCCGTGGTGTCGCACTCGGCGTGCTGCAGCCACAGCTCGAGCGGCCCCCCTCGGTGGCATCTCTTCAGATAAGAATTGCGAGAATCGGATCCACGAGCACGCTGGCATCACCGCCCACACCACGAGTTCACGCGAGGAGCCTTCGGCGTGAGTTCGCGGGGCGGCGGCGTGCGCCGCCACAGCATGCCCACCGCGGTCAAGGCGCGGGCGATGCGGGCCGCTACTTCCCCCTCCGGAGCCTTGCGCCTACGTGTAGAAGGGCAGCGGGTAGCCGGGGGGAGGCCGCTCGCACCAAGGCCTCGTCACCTCCGGTCTCATGACAACATCGCGGGAGCAAAGATTTCTATCGGCTGCTTTCTGAAATCATGTTGGCACATTATCAAAGAAGATTTCTATCGGCTGTGCAAAGATTTTTATGAAGGTGTCATTGATCTTCAGAGCCTAAACTCGGGATTTATATCACTCATCCCAAAAACCCAGTCACCGGAGACTGCTAATGACTTCAGGCCCATCACATTACTTAATTGTTGTCTGAAGCTGATAACTAAGTTGCTGGCTAAACGCTTGCAGAAACTTGTTCTCAAGATCATTCATCGAAACCAGTACGGATTACTCAAAGTGAGATCGATCCAGGACTGCTTGGCCTGGGCTTTTGAGTACATTCACCAATGCCAAGCATCGGGAAGAGCCTGTTGTATCCTGAAGCTAGACTTCGCGAAGGCATTCGATACCATCTAGCATGAACCGATGATTGAGATCATGCGGCATATGGGTTTCGATGAGAAGTGGTTGGGGTGGATCAAATGTATCTTTTCCTCCGGAAGCTCTTCGGTGTTGCTTAATGGAACCCCAGGGAAACCGTTTGACTGCCTTTGTGGGCTGCGACAGGGAGATCCACTGTCGCCTTTGATCTTTGTTCTCGCAGCGGACCTTCTACAGTCAGCGATTAATGATGCCAGTCGGACAGGTTTGCTGCATTTACCCCTGCCCACTTCTGACAGTAACTATCCCGTGATTCAGTATGCTGACGACACGATCGCTGTTCTCCCTGCTTGTACCTCACAAGCGCAAGTGTTGAAATCTATCCTGGTTGATTACGCGAAGTAGGTGGGCCTTAAGATCAACTTTCACAAGTCAACATTGGTTCCCATCAATACTGATCCGGTGCAAGCGGCGGAAATTGCAGCCATTTTTGGCTGCTCCACTGGCAGCATGCCGTTTACGTACCTGGGCCTGCCCATGGGCACCACGCGCCCGAGCGTGACCGACCTGATGCCGCTGGTGACCTCGGTTCAGAGGAGGGTCCCAGCTACAGCTTCACTCCTGGATTATGGCTCCAAGCTAACACTACTCAATTCGGTGGTCACCTCTCTGGCTATTTATGCCATGTGTTCCATCAACATAAACCCAAAGATCATCGAGCACCTTGATAAGCTGCGCAGGTCATGTCTATGGGTGAGAAAGTCGGACGATGGGTATAGGGGCAGCTCACTGGCAGCATGGGGTATGGTGTGCAAACCCAAGAGCAAGGGCGGACTGGGGATCATTGATCTTAAGACCCAAAACCAAGGGCTGCTGTTGAAACAGCTTCACAAGTTCTATAACAAATATGATGTTCCTGGGGTAAGCTTAGTTTGGGACACCTACTGTGTGGGCAAAATACCGCATGCCTCTGATCCGTGTGGATCTTTCTGGTGGAGAGACCTCATGCAACTATCCGATATATATAGAGGGGTCACAAACTCAGAGGTATTGGCAGGGGACACGATCCTGTTTTGGAAAGATAAATGGAATACTGAGATTTTTCAAGACAAGTACCCGAGAGCCTTTTCCTTTGCCAAGGAGCCAGATATCTCAGTGAGGCATCTCTTGTCCTCTGACAGATTGGGTGATGTGTTCCACCTGCCTCTATCTTTGGAGGCTAGGAATGAGGTAGCTGGACTGCAGTCAGAGACCGTGGATACCTCAATGACTGATGACAAGGATGTGTGGTCTTGTGTTTGAGGGGGTGCTGAGTTTCGATCCTCAAAATACTATGCCCACTGTTTTAGCCAGATACAAGTTGATGAGGCTTTTGGCTAGATCTGGAAAACCAAATGTACAATGCAATGGAAGGTGTTCTTGTGGTTGCTGTTGGCTGACAGGTTGAACACTAGAAATATGCTCCGGAGAAGACACTTCAGAGTCCAAAATGATGACTACAACTGCCTACTCTGCCACCATCCGCCTGAGGAAGATATTGTTCACCTCTTCTTCACCCGCCCCTTCAGTCAGAGATGCTGGTATGCTTTGGGGATACAATGGCCAAATGACACTGACCGGTTCAGAATGCTGCATGAGGGCAAGGCCAGATGGGCAAGGCCGATGTTCTTAGAAGTTTTTGCAGTGGCACCTTGGGGGATCTGGAAGGAGAGGAATGATAAGCACTTCAGAGGAATTCAACCTTCATTTGAATCTTGGAGGAGCAGATTCAAGCGGGACTTTGCCATGCTGGTTCATCGATCAAAGCAAGAGCAGGGCCCTTACATTCTATCGATAGTTAGCTTGCTTTGATTTCACCTTCTGTTTGTGTTAGGCTAGTTATCTAACCCCCCATGTAACTTGTACAGTGCTGGACACTCTAACCCCCCTAATTTTGTCTTATTAATATAAAAGGCAGTGAGAGAATAATCTCATTGTCATCAGTTCTCAAATAACGTCGCGGGAGCGGGCCAGCCTCTTCTTCAGTGGGAGTGTCCCTAGATCTTTGCGGGGGGTTTTCCCCTTCTCAGCGGCGGAGAATCTCTGTATTGGCGCCATGAGTGTCGCAGCAAGGAGGAGGAAGAAGAAGCGGGCGGAATGGAGGAAGAGGGACTCGTCAAAGTCAGGCAGTTGCCGAGGCAGCATGGGGAAGTGGAGATGCCCACGTCCCATCAGTCGCCACGCGTCATTCAAGGCCGCAGGCTATTGGAGCCCGCGGGGCTCCGCACTTGCCCTTTGGCTTCGCCTCAAAGCCAATTACTAGCGGGCCTTGGGTCCGCGGGCTACTGCTGGCTTCCTGGGAATGGGGGTACCCAGAATGGCCTGCCTGCGGCCCAGGGCGCGGCTACACCAACGGCCTGGTACGGCCCATCTTCATTAGCAACCACTCAAGACCCTCGCGAGGGGCCAAGCCTCGCGAGGCGGGCGACACCAAGACCTCCTCAGGGGCAGCCTCACTAGGCTGGCTCCCTAGGAGCGGAGATATCTATGCAAGGGGCACCTCGTGAGGTGCGCGTGACGTGAGCCGTGACGATCAAGGTCAGGCGGGCGCCAGCGGGCGCAGAGTACCAGTTGCCTCTTTGGTGCTAAAGAGGCAAGCGCAGGAGAGGAGTACCGAGGCATCAGGCAAAGGTTTCCATATCGGTGCAACGAGACCAAGACCAGCATGACGGTAGGACGGAGGTCACCGCAGAGCCCACGGCGACGTCACCACCAGAGCCTTTGGCAGGCGAAGACCACCTTTTGTCAGGATAACTTGTACTAGTTGTCTCCCTTCCAAATTGGCTGTTGTGGGATCTCTTCCCGCCTAACATTTGGGAAGATGACCAGGGCCTCTATAAATAGGACTAGCCACCACCATGGGGAGGGACCTCAGCTTGGATTAGACTCACTCCACCAAGGCCAACTCACCAGCTCACCGAGCTTTAGAACACCTCTCCTCAGGACGCTATTCTTACCTTGTACTGTTCATCCTCTGCCTACAAGGCAATCCACCACACCACACTGGAGTAGGGTGTTACACCACAATGGTGGCCCGAACCAGTATAAACCCTCGTGTCTCTTGTTCTTTCGGTTCGTCAAGCTAGGCCTTGAGATCATTGCGAGAGCGAGCTAGGGAGAGAGAGATCTTCGTGCGCACCCTAGTGTTCGAACCTCAAGGGTTTGCCGGAACCCGTAATCCGACATTTGGCACGCCAGGTAGGGGTGCGCTGAAGCCTTTCTTCCGATCCACGCTCGACTGCTCCACCGCATCCATGGCTGATGCTCGCTGAGCCCGTGCTGACCGCCAGGCCGCCCTCGCCGCTCGTGCCACTCATACGACACCCGTTGGCGGACCTCCCCGCCATTCTCCCTCACCTGCTGCCAACGCTGCCACCGGCCCAGCCGGGAACGAGCAGCTATTGCACCCCTCCGTATGGCGGGATGGACACACCGCCACTCGGTCGCTGACTCCGGCTGGCTCATCGTCCCATGCCCGTCGCGCGCCCACAGACGCGCTGCTCATGGCATGCGAGCTCCTGCGTTACCGCCCGGTCGACGACCTCTACGACGACTGGCTAGACCGCATCGCCGAGCTTGTCAGCACCGCTGGGGGCTCTCCTGCACCGCCCCTCTCGCTACCTCGACCACCTCCAGCAGCGGGTGACGTAGCCCACGGAGCGCCTCCACCACCTCCGCATCAATAGGCCGCCCTCACACCAAGAAGCGCAGCCTTGCAGCCCGACCCGCCGCGCACGAAGAAGGAAGCTGCCACAAAGTCCCTCGGCCGCAAGAAAACGCTCCTGCGCTCCCACCACCACTGCATAAAGACCGCGTGCCGCCTGCGGCGGCGGCCCGTGGATATCAAAATCAGGCTCCGCCTAGGTGATGGGCTCCAGTGACCACGGCAGGCTGCCGTGCCTTCACTCCCGAGCTGCGCAGCGTCGTCTGGCCTGGCAAGTTCAAGCCAGACCTGGCTTCGCGCTACGACGGCACCCCCGACCCCGCAGAGTTCCTGTAGCTCTATGAGCTAAGCATCGAGGCGGCCAACGATGACGAGAAGGTCATGGCGAATTGGTTCCCCATGGCCCTCAAGGATGGCATGCACTCGTGGCTCCTGAACCTGCCCGTGGGATCGATCTCCTCCTGGGGCGAGATGCGTGAGCATTTCGTCGCCAACTTCCAGGGCACTCGCGACCGCCCGCCGGCCGTAGGCGACCTGCGGCGCATCAAGCAGCAGCCAGGGGAAACTCTGCAGAAGTACATCCAGCGCCTCAACAGCGTCCGCCTCAAGATCCCCAAGGTGATGGACGAGGCCATCATCTCCGTGTTCTCCGATGGCGTCCGCGACGTAAAGATGAAGGAAGAGCTCGCCATCCATGGGGAACTATGCACAGCCATGGAGATGTTCAACATGGCGACCAAGTGCGCGAGGGCTGATGAAGGACTCCTTTCCCTCCTTGAGCTCCCAGCTACCGACCAGGAGGACAAGAAGGCCAAGATCAAAGACGTGAAGTGCAAGGGGGCTGCCGTGCTCGCGGTAGAGCCAGAGATGAAGCACGGCCGCGACCATCCCGAGTCATCCAAGGCGAACCGCCCATTCTGCGTCTTCCACAATGTTCACAGCCACAATACTAGCGACTGTCAGGAGCTCAGGGCCATCCGCGATGGGCGCTTCGGTCGACTCCCCGAGTGCAACGACCGAGGGTATGGCTGAGGAGGAGGACGAAGTGGGGGACGCTCGGACGACCGTGGCCCCGCCAGGAGTGGCGCGACCGGCCTCGTGAGGACCGCTGGCAAGACCAACCTCGTGAGGGCGCCTGGAGAGACCAACCTCATGAGAACCGCCCTCGAGGCAACGCCGGCCTCCCTCCGCTATCGCCCCCACCGAAGAGGAACGACGACCATCATCAAGACGAGGGGGCTGGGGGCTTCTAAGAGCCTCGTGCCATCGCCTGTATCTTGGGTGGTGCTCAAGCCCCAGCCTCTCAGCGTATCTTCAAGCAGTTTGCTCGTGAGGTGAATGAGGGAGTCCTGGACTAAGGGGTCCTCGGGCGTCCGACCTGTTATCCATGGGCCGGACTAATGGGTTGTGAAGACACGAAGGCCGAAGGCTGTACCCGGGTCCGGATAGGACTCTCCTTGGCATGGAAGGCAAGCTTGGCAATCAACTATGAAGATTCCTTCCTATGTAACCGACTCTATGTAACCCTAGATCCCCCCGGTGTCTATATAAACCGGAGGGTGTAGTCCGGAAGAGATATACTCATTACCATAGTCATACAGGCTAGACTTCTAGGGTTTAGCCATTATGATCTCGTGGTAGATCAACTCTTGTAATACTCATATTCATCAAGATCAATCAAGCAGGAAGTAGGGTATTACCTCCATGGAGAGGGCCCGAACCTGGGTAAACATCGTGTCCCCTATCTCCTGTTACCATCGACCTTAGACGCACAGTTCGGGACCCCCTACCCAAGATCCGGCGGTTTTGACACCGACAATGGTGCTTTCATTGAGAGTTCCACTGTGTCGTCGACGAAAGGTTTGATGGCCCCTTGATCGTCGATAGTGACGCTGTCCAAGGAGAAACCTTCCTCCCCGGACAGATCTTTGTATTCGGCGGCTTCGTACTGCGGGCCAACTCGCTTGGCCATCTGGAGCAGATCGATAGCTACACCTCTGGCCACCAGGTCAGATTTGGAAGTTTGAACTACGTCGCAGATATCCGTGGAGACTTGATCTTCAACGGATTTGAGACCGCGGTGATCGCTCCCCCTCGCTCCGATGAACATGACTTAAATCTGTCATCGGACCATATTCAGGAGATGGTTCCTATAACTGCTACGTCCTTAGATCCGGAGCATATCGCGCCATCCGAAGCCACAGAGTCCACGGCGTTGGAGCTGCACACAGACTCAACACCTTGCAATATCTGCGTCAACAGAATTCCAGACTCGTTTCCGGCTATAAGTTCCGAACCATGTACGCCTGTGGACACCGAGCTGGATCGGTTATCGATCTTCGAGTTCAGCGCCGCAGACATCTTCCAACACTTGGCCTTGGGCGATGTGCTAAATTCATTAAAGAACCTATCCTTGGTGGGGGACTCACAACCGAACTATGTATGGTTCGAACTAGGTGATGGAGAATTTTGCTTCCCACCCGCCACCCACTTCATAGCCACTGTCGAGGACTTAACCGACGTGCTTAATTACGGCTCCGAAGACATCGACGGTCTGGATGACGATGCCGACAAGGAGCAAGGCGAAGACCAGCCATTCACTAGACGTTGGACGGCCACCTCTTCATATGATGTGTACATGGTCGATACACCTAAAGAAGCTAACGACGATGACAAACAGGATCCAGTTGAGAATAAACCTCCTGAGACACAGTCCAAGCGCCGGCATCCTAAACGCCGCTCTAAGTCACATCACTCAAAAGACAGCAACACCGGCACCGGAGAAAATAATACTCCGGAGGACGCCGAAAACAATGAAGACCCTGTTGGAGCAAGATCAGAACAGGAGGAACAAGAAAATGGGCAAGCCAGACCCGATGATCAAGCCCTGCCCAGCGATAATTCAGAGGACGACAACTACCTTCCACTCTCCGAAGATGAGGTAAGCCTCGGCGACGAAGAATTCATCGTACCCGAAGAACCCCTCGAGCAGGAGCGCTTCAAGCGCAGGCTAATAGTACTGCAAGGAGCCTGAAAAAGAAGCAGCAGCAGCTTCAAGCTGACCAAGACCAGCTCAACGATAGATGGACCGAAGTCCTGGCTGCTGAAGAATACGGCCTTAGTGGCCCAGCCAAAAGCTACCCGAAGCATAGATTGTGTCACGACCGGTTTTCCAATAAAACATTTATTAAGAAACCGATCCCTTTAACGGACCGGTAGAGAAGAATCCTTCTTACTGGTAGACAAATTCTTGATTACAGAAATATCCAGGAGTACTAAATATAATACAAGGTTGAGCGGAGGCTGCTCAACAATTTATTACAAGCACGCCGATATTATACATAAAGGCGGATATGGCACAAGGGGGTATGGTGGCATAACTACTGACTCGTAATAAAAGTGGTGGTGGATATGTCACAGTGAAGTGGGTGACATGACTCCTAAATCTTACAGCTCATCGAGCGTCGGAGTGAGGCTCAAGGACTTTTATTGTGGGTAGCGGAAGCATATATAATACAAGTGACCAATTCCAGGATCGCACGGGACTGACTGGGACTCCTCTAGGCGTCGGACTCGCTATCGAACTCATCATCCATGAGATCGCCTTCGTCAACATCTGGCCAAATCAACAAGCCAGGTGAGTACTATGAAAGTACTCGCAAGACAGTTTGGACATAAGATATAACAAATGCAAACATGATGCATATGAACAAATTAATAGTGCGCACTCCGATAATAAACTTGCACTGCATGGGAAATAAAAAGGAAGTCGGGCGGTAGTCCTCCCGAAATCCCAATGTAATACTGAAGGCCAATCGAGTGTCTGAAATGACGCCTCGAAAGGGTACAAATGAATTAACAATGCCGCAGTCGGGCGTCAGGGCGACACCACATAAAGGGCTTATAATGGAATATAAACGACAGTGCGTGCCACAGTCGGACGTCTGAGCGACATCACGTATAGG